>NC_054573.1:1611500-1854000 GCF_017654505.1 Polyodon spathula | reverse complement strand
GCGGGGAGGTTTACTGCCCCAGTGGGGAGAAGTGCCCCCTGGTGGGCTCCAATGTGCCCTGGGCTTTCATGCAGGGGGAGATCGCCACCATCTTAGCAGGAGACGTCAAGGTGAAGAAGGAGCGCGACCCTTGAATGCCCTGCGGAGAAGAAGGGAGAAATATATTTGTGTTGCTTTATTTGTATTTCATTAAGGGGGTGGGTGGTGGTGTAGACAAACAGGTCTTTGTAATTGAAACCGTCTGACTGTCTTTTTCTATAATATATATATAGATATAGATATTTTGGGGTTCTTGTAGACAATTTAAAATGTGGATGGTTTTTTTTTTTAATACTGACATATACAACGAAAAAACAAAAGTTTTTTTTTTATTGAACTGATAAAAATAACTTGACTGTCTTGACAGAAAACATTTTAGTAGTTTAATATAACTATTATAGGGTATTCATATCATATATATTATAATAATATATATATATAATATTATTATTAAATCAAAGCAATGCAACCTAGATTTTTTTCCCCAGTTGCTCCTGTAATATTTTCACTTATTTCATGGTTCAATTTGAGTTAATTCAGATGTCTTTAAACAGGTGGGTGGGGGCTGTTTAGCTAGATACGGAAATGTATCCCCCCACCTTCTTCAAATCTGTCTGAATTTCTTTAAAAGGGGTTCATTTATAGTGCTCGGTTTTTTCATGATCAAATGTTATTTTCAAAATGTTGTTAGGATATCCTTTGATTTTTGAATTCGCTGTATTCTGCAAATGCTGTACATTTATTTGATTTTTTTGCATTGATTTTCTTTGCATACAGTCATTTATAAGTTGTGCTGGATGAATGAATACGAACACAGTCATTGTCACCAATGTGTGATGATATAATATTTGCCCCAATCACTGTTATTCAGTAATGTTTGTTTGTCTGTGTCTGGAAAAAATATAACTAGCAAAATTCGCTCTGTGTATTAACAGTTACAAACTAGTTAGAAAATATATTTTTTTAAACTTTAGTGCACTCGCATACATACTTCTACGAAGATGCACTGTTCTGCTTTCATGGACAAACAAATAGTGTTCAGAATACCACGTTTAGAATGCAGCTCCGTCTCCTTAGAGACCAGAATCTGCCCTTGTATTGTGTACCTGTCAATAGAGGTTTATGTTAATATGACAATGTTATTGTGTATTAAACTGGGTGGCATTTAAACAGAACATGGAGATTTGATTATCCTGGGTAGGGTTGCAATCTAGTTGTAGTGGAGTCTTGAGGGGGATCAGTTTGATAATATAAGCCAAAGCTGAATTTCATTAGAACACTTTGCAGCACGGGGGAGTCCAGGGTTCCTGTTGCTGTAAAATGCTCTAACAAAATTAATCTGTGGCTGATCAGGGTATAAGACTTCATGCTCTACTGTTGGACAAAGTTTGTGTGTGTGTAGATTTTATATATATATATATATATATATATATATATATATATATATATATATATATATATACACACACACACACACACACACACACACACACACACACACACACGTAACACACACACATGCTGTGAAGTATTTACCTGATTCAGAGTGCTGCATTTTGTTACAGACACTGAAAACAAGCCATGGGGAACACAGGGATGCAATTAAAGAAACCCTCTTTGAGAGAGTGCTGTTATATGTGCATCTTCCACTGTTAATTACCTATGAGCAGCTATCAAGTTGTTTGCCTGAGTCCTTAGCTCATTCACTGAGCATTGCGGCTGTGGGCTTCAACAGTGACCCCCTGTGGACACTTTGTTTAATTCATCACTGGGCTCAGTAAGCCATAGCATGTGTAGAAACACCCCCAAGTAACTTTATGCCAGCCTTGTCCAAGTACTGTGCAGAAAAGCTAAGGACTATCATTCCTGTATTAGACTGTTTTTTAGATTTGATAGTTGTTGCTGAATGGAATACCAGAGAGTTTGAAACTGTAGAGGAGAAATGTTGCACATGTTCATTCGAGTTTATTTTGCTGCAGAGCTCTTGAGGATCATTGGTGTCGATCGGGCTATTTTACCGTTCGGAGTGAAACAAGTGAAGGAACAGCTGCTTGGGTTCGTGTGGATTGCTGTTCTCCACAGTCTAAAGCTGAGGGAACACAAAGCCACTTTGTGGCTTGGAAACTGGTTTCAGGAGACTAGGTTTGAAGCCACTGCGCACCGGGGGGGGGGGGGGGGGGGACTTGAGGTTTGATACAGCAAAGTTACCCTAAACTAGGTCTGCTGGAACCAGGTTTCAAGCCTCTGTTAGAAAAGCATATATATATATATATGTGTGTGTGTGTGTGTGTGTGTGTGTGTGTGTGTGTGTGTGTGTATATATATATATATATATATGTATAAAAAATAAAAAAACAAATTATGTTTAATTATTATTTTTTTTTTGGCATTAGTATTATTTAATTTTGGCTGCCTAATTACTGGCTTCAACGTGGTGGCTTTGAGATGGGGACTAATATCTACCGCAGGCGTGTCCAAAGCTGGTGCTTGCACTCCTGGTCTTTATTCCAGCCCTGTTCTAAATCGTTTAATTGAACCAATTAAACCGCCAGACCCTGCAGTAGGTGTCATTTTACCTGTTAAACGTGGGGTGGAATGACCCTCCGTGACCGTGACTGAACACCCCACGGTGTACAAAGGCGTTGCAATAAAAAAGAAGCAATGTGAGAATGTACCAGCAGGGGGAGCTGTGAGCCTGAGCTCGGCCGACGGATGGATTGTGAAGCTGCTGTTGTAAACTACGCCAGGGCGGTGCGTTTGTTTTGCTGTAGCACTGCATAGTAAAGAGCCGGCTCAGTTTACTTGAATTCGTTGACAATTTTAAAGGAATGCGAATGTTATGGTCTATTAACCCATTATGTGGCATTGTCCTCATTTGAGAACAGGCTACTTTGTCATTTTTTTGGACCACCCTCGGTAACTATATTGTTATGATAACGTGCTCTAGTTTTATTAGTCTAAATGTAAAATACAGCTCGTGTTGTGTTTTTTTTTTTTTTTTAATAATAATTTGGTACTTAATGGGTTAATCAAACGATATGCTAGCTTAATATGCCTTTATGTATATGCATATTTTCTGCATGCATTAAACGCACTAAATACTGTATAAAATACTGAGTCAACTTTCTGCTTATCGTTTCTTGAAATGGGCTACTGTCTATTTGTAGATTAAAATTGTCATTCACTTGTGTGCAATATTTTCTGCTTATATGAAATGGGTTGAAAGACGAATAGCAATTAACTTTACCAAGATGACAGATAAACATCTAATTTTAACAGTATAGGTGGCACACACGTATATATATTATATATATTATATATATATATAAAAACAAAAACAATATATAAAACATTGCATTTTAGCAAAGACAGAATCGAGTAATGTGCTACATGAAGAAGCCACTACTTTCAATTAAGATGCAACGACGGGTAGACTGTAGTAAATGTGTACTGGTCTAAACCACTAGATGGCGCTGTAGCCTTCACCTGCCGTGGTACAGTCGGGTCGAGCATACGCTCCTTGCGCTGTGTTTGAAATGAGAAGGCTGTGGCTTTATTGGAAAAAATAAAGGATACTGTTCATAGGCAAAAACGACCACGTTCTTCAAGCTCCATAGCTTAGTCAGGACGAATCAAATGACCGCTAGCAATTCTGGGAAACAGTTCTATCATGCTGACAAACGTTTCGCTTCTGAGAATTGTGGTACTGAATACATTTTTGTCTATATAGAATATTTAGCTACGTTTTAGAATGTAATTTAAATGCTAGACTACAAAAAAAAAAAAAAAAAAAAAAAAATCCAACACACACACACACACGCACACTCAAACGTCACCAAAATAAAGTGGACAATGTAACGCACAGATTGTCGGCAAATTAAGAGTTCTCAGGGGCAATTGTGAACACTATAACGTAAAACTTGCAAAGCGCTTGTTGCATCATTTTAAAAAAATAAAAAAAATAAAAAAAAAATAGAATCTTAAGTGTGCATCGTTCTTTTCCGAATACCGACGTCATCCCAGCTCCGCTTCCTCTGAATTGCGCTCCCGCCGATTCAATCCATTGTCGTGTCATTATTGAGGTGTTAATTTCAATCTGCACGGGTGTTGTCATGACAAAGGCTCGGGTCTGTTTGGAGGATGTTCGAGTGCTGTCGGGATGTGTATTCCAAAAGAAAGGTAACCCCAGGAAGTGACCTTGCCAGCGCCACACAGGTTGTATGAATGGAGCTGTGCTGTGATTTGACGTCATTATCCTCCTCGAAGTTCCAAACGGCATCCCGAGACGCACCTTTCAGCACGACCGGACAACTTTTATCGAAAAGTTTCTAGCTAGTCATTTATCTCTATTAGAAGTTTATTATATTAGACCATTTAAAAAGGTAGAGGGCAGAGATTTAGAAATACTAACTCAGTTCAGTTCCTTGAGTTTAAGAAGCATAACGTAAATTTCGTCACGTGTAATGTATTTCAATGTGTTTGAGAACCAGAAGCTATTTGCTTTTGTGTTTACACGTCAGATTGGCTCCCGAGCCTACAGAAAGGAAATATATGTTCTCATGAATACCAAAGTATTTTTTCAAGACAGTTAAGACATGCTTGGTGTTCATATTACTACTATTAATATTCGTATTAGTGTAATTAATAGTATCATGGCATGGCATGCGTTTTACAGATGTACACTAGCTCGAATTATCTATTTTGGGCAGGAAACATTGGTATGTGCAATACCTATAGTTCAATAACATATGGATGTCATTTTATAGCGGTGTAAATTATATATGCTCAATACTATGAGGGACATAGAGGGATTCTCAGTGCGTTAATTATGTCGGAAAGCTATATCAATTAGGCTGAAGTGATAAGTGCTCGGCTAATTGGTGCATAATTCTATGCTAATCATCCAACGTCATGGCTTTGTTGAAATTGTGCAAGAATTTGCATTACCCCAAGTTCTATAATAATAATAATAATAATAATAATAGTAATAATAATAATAATAATGGGTTATTGGTTTGCAGTTACATTATTGTTTGACTGATAAGGTGAAATATTTACTTTCGCTGGTGCTGCAGCAAAGCGATAGTGCTGTGTTGAGTAGCCTGTTCGTGGCTATGCCGTGTCGGGTATTGTGTTGTTCAGCCTTCCTGGCTTGTCATTCTTATTGCTGTCTTTTCGAACTGGTTTCCTTGTTAATCCCATTTGCCAGCGGCACACTGAGCTGCTAAACTGTATATTTATTAACAATTAACGCGTGTGTTGAGATGCTGATTTGACAGTCTGCGAGGAGAGAGAGATGTATATTACAACAACCACTGGAACGAATTATTTGCGCAAAAATATTATACCGAAACTTAAGCGTGCAGACATAACTGGCTCCATCGTCGCAGTGGCTGTTATACACAGACCTTTGTTTTCAGTGGCTGCATTTTTCTTATCATATCAAACTAGCTCCTGAGCAAATATCATTAACACATTGTCAAAGTTATGAGAGGGCGGGGACTTAGTGAACCAGCGTCTAGTCTGAACCAAATTTTGTACTGGAAGGAATAACCACTATTTTAATGTCATCCATAATGTCGACCTTATATCCCGAGGCGAACTATTTTTAGTTCTTTCTTCTTTATGTAGTTTTGAAATATTCACATTAAAAATGTCCAGGGTAGACTAAATCAATCAATCAATCAATCAATCAATCAATCAATAAAGCCGAGCCTAATTGTGTTTCCTCGTTCACAAATTTTCACACAGGAGTCTCTTCTCACCTCGACTTTGAGGAGCCAAAATCGCAGACCTGTTATCTCACGATGACCGTCTGAAAACAAGACGCGGCATTGCGACTCGCTTTCATCGACTCCTCTCAAGACAAAGGATAATTAAATTAACGACAGCAGAAGACAAACACTCAGAGGGGGGACAATAGGAAATACAAGTGAAAACTTGAGACTTGTCACGTGTGGAAAGACGTGGTCTTCAGTTGGGCAAAATACTGAAAAAAGTTCTTTACAAAGTTATGCAATTGTAACTGTATGGAAGTTGCCATAGTTTGTTTCTATTTTATATAAACCCTCTGTGTTATCAGATAGGTTTACATACATATAGAATTCCACTTGATATAAGCAGCTCTCTCTCTCTCTCTCTCTCTCTCTCTCTCTCTCTCTCTCTCTCTCTCTCTCTCTCTCTCTATATATATATATATATAAAATCTCCCCCACTGACTTTATTTTTCCATTTCGCCCATCCCAAACCCACGAAGCAAAGTTTTTAAAGGGCGCAGGTGAAAGCGCAAAGAGAGGCGATCTGGTTATGTGGCGCTCAGCCGATTAATCAGCGTGGTTTGACAGTCAGCGGAACCCGTAAAACGTGCCAGACAGGTGAATTAACAACGCGCGAAACAAAGATGGACGGGGGTGGGTTAGATTCCCTCCGCCGTCTGACTCTCATTCCAGCATTCCGGCAAGATTTGTGATTATAGCACAGAGCAGCGGGCGCATAACGCAGGAGACCCGAGCACATAGCGTCGATGCTATAATAACGACACAGAACATTATGCTAAAACGGTTTATTTATTTATTTATTTTGGTGTCTGGTCTACACATTGTGCCATTGTTCGGCCACCTGTGGACTTCTTTAAATTGTTGCTTACTAATCTCTCGTTTCCTCCCCATTATCCGCTTGTTATCAATTGAGCATATATAGCATAGGCTAACAGCCAGCAGGTAATAGGCATAGGATGAGTAATGGGAAGCTATACTATCTGTTACCCTTTTAAGCACCGCCTTTGGCACAACGACCCTACATATCATGGTCCGTCAGAAATTGCATCTCTACAGATCGTCGTAGAGTCGTTGCAGTTGTATTCTGTGGATGCATAGACATATTGGTCCAGACTAAAAAAAATAAAATAAAATAATTCCTGCAAAATATTTTCAATTATTCTCTATGGGAGACATTGACCATTTGACACCGGATCTGAGTTTCCCTCGCCGAGAGCGAAACCTGTACGTGTACCGTGTTTCCATTCTCCAATGCGCCCGTGCTACAATGAAAGCTTGGCCGGAGGACCGCGGTATATAAACGCGTGTCAGGGTTTGGGTACGACATGAAATTGGCACCCTTTGGGCCGTACGTCACAATTAACGAACACGGCGTTGAAACAAGACATAGCATGAAGCCACTTTGAAAACAACGAAACCGGTCTACAGCAATTAAAGCAGACACAACCAAATCGACAATAACTCGAAATAATGTTACTTTACCCGCCATATTGTACATTGTTAAATGAATAAATTTTTAAAAAAAAAAAATCCAGAAAAAAAAAAAAAAAATACATTATATGAAATTATATTGAAAATAATATAAATATAAAAAATAATATATATATATATATATATATATATATATATATATATATATATATATATATATATATATATATATATATATATATATATATATATATATATATATATAATATATATATAACATTATATTACTCCCAAACCCTGTAATATGGGAACGTATAATAATAATGATAATAATTAATAATAATAATAATAATAATAATAATAATAATAATAATAATAATAATAATATAACTTTAAACAATTTGAATTGCAATAACCCAGCCTTATTAAAATATATACATTTATCACAGGGGGGTGACATTTTAGGACGGCAATATCAAGACTATGTATTTCAATTATGATAAATATTATAATAATGTTGAACAAAACGCACGCAACTTACCATCCATAATACTGTACAGCACTGTTGCGCGCACCTGCTCAGGAACTGTCACAATGTGGACTGGCGCTGTTGAAATGGATGTGTGATGAATGATGGGTGTCTGGCTCGAGTTTATTTGTAGAACGCCAGAGGGCGAAAGAGATCCTTTCACACGGTTTTCCTGCTGGAAGAGCGATATTTAAATCTGACTTGCATGCTGGGCGGGGCTGTTCCCGGGGTTATAAAGACTTGGGCACGATATCGAGAGGTGCTGTAGCAGGGCTAGCACACCCGGGATACCAGCGAAACCAGAGCCTGCAACATATGGGACCCGAGATTGCGAGGGTTGCAGCTAAATAAGTTTATAGACATTTAAAAAAATACAAAAAAACAAAAAAAGCAAACAAAAACAACGTCAACAGTTGTGGATCTATCTATCTATCTATACGTGTATTTTCCCACTTAAAATACATGTTTGCGTTGTTTTATTATCGGGACTGGAGATTTAACGCATAGAAAGACTTTTGTATCGTTGAAGAATTTTCTTAAATGCTTTTATGACTTTTAAATATATATTGGTCCTTTTTTTTTATCAGTTTGGGAGCGAAAGAAGACAAGAGACCCGATTTATCTAATCTTGACACTATTCTGCGGGAGACTTCCACGGTTCCTTGAGCGTAATTAGAGGTTTTACCAAAAGAAGAAATTCGTTTTTTTTTTTTTTTTTCAAGCAAGGACAACTTTATCTGGGATGTTGAGTTCTGTAAAAATGGAATCCCACGAAATTCCAGAATGGAATTCATACTACGCAGAACCCGCAGAGGTGAGTCTAAAATGTTATGAATCAACCGAACGATAACAGAATCTATATAGAGTATAGCGGGTTATATTCAATCTACATATACATACAAATATATACACACTCAACACGGAAAATGTGTTTCAATAAACTCCATTTGAAACCGTTTACAATGAAAAAAAAAATATTTAGAAGCAATTACATTTTATATTTTAATATACAGACAAGTTAATAATAGAAATACAGATGTTAATAATATTATTGTTTCATTTGAGCTAAACCATTTAATTTGTATACATGTCAACTACTCTAAGACACATCTAACTTTTCAAGCAATATTTGAACACCATATTTTATAGCTGCCTACATTTTGCACATGTACATACATTTTGTTCTAAATGAGTCACTGTATTAATATTTACTACATTGATAAATGTCGCCTGAACGGAATAGCAGAGTCGGTTGTTGAACGCTTCACATAAATGTTTGATTACATAAACGAAATACTGTATACACGAAATATTAAAAAACAAAACAAAACCCCCCAAAAAAACAACGTTATATTTGACTTATTAACCAGAATGAATCATACAGAAATATCACAGATTTTTATTTACATACATTTCTAGAAGCATAATCTGAATAACCTACTACCTGATACGTGTTTAGTTCTGAATAAATTTAATAAATTATAATTTAACTGACGTTGCAGAAGAGGTACCGTAATCCTATCTTTATAGCTTTCCAATCCGTTTATAAATGACAGTAAACACAAGATCATAGTTTACAACAACAGCCAACGCGTACTATCCCGCAACCTTTAGCTTACCTGACGAATCGATAAAAAGACAATTTGTTTTAAAAGGAGTTTGCGACGCATGCTGTAATATAGAGAGCAAATGCTTCGCATTGGTTAGACTCCCCATAACAGCTGAAGACTGGCATTTTCGAATTATCAGGATCCGCCACAGGATGTCTAATTAACATGTCGAAAATTAATATTTCATATTTCTCCTGGACAGCAAACAACAACGTAGTATTCGAGCTACCAAATATAATTATAGCTAAATAACTAAATAACTAAAATATAGTATAAGCTTTTAAATGAGTAGAACACAGATCAAGCATAGAATTTTAGAATTGAGATCATTAATATATATACAAATGTACAAATGTGTGTGTGTGTGTGTGTGTGTGTGTATATATATATATATATATATATATATATATATATATATATATATATATATATATATATATATATGCAAAACATTAGCCATAGCTGTACACTTGTAATAGCTACACAGTAGTTAATAATAATAATATTATATTATATTATTATATTAATTATATTTAATAATAATAATAATAATAATAACAACAATAATTTTAAAAAAACTGTCGTGTAATCCTCTTGGGGAAAGAAAGTTATTTATTGTGACTTTATTGCACTAATTTGAATAACAGTGATAGGCTTTTTTTTAATTACCTTTTTCCCAGCTTCGCATTTCTAACTATTTTCCTATTATCTCTCATTCAGATGTACACTTCCATCAGTACAATGAGCTCAGGGATGGGCTCCATGAACAACTACATCAACCTGAATTCTATGGGGTCCTCAGCAGGCATGAACATGGCATACCCAAGCAGTGGGATCAACGCTAACCCTCTGTCGGGCATGAGCACCAGCTCCAACCACATGAGCCTTTCCCCAGTGGTGTCCTCCATCAATCCAAGCACCCTGACCCAGCTTGGGGCTCCGACCTCCTCCCTCAACTCTGTCTCGCCCTACCAGAACATGAGCCAGCCCATGAGCCAGCTGAGCTACCCTTCGGCCAAGGAGATGAGCAAGCCTTACCGCCGCACCCTGACTCATGCCAAACCACCATACTCCTACATCTCCCTGATCACCATGGCAATTCAGCAGTCCAACAGCAAGATGTTGACCCTCAATGAGATCTATCAGTGGATCATGGACCTCTTCCCTTACTATAGGGAGAACCAGCAGAGGTGGCAAAACTCCATCCGCCACTCCTTGTCTTTCAACGACTGCTTCGTCAAGGTGGCCAGATCTCCAGACAAGCCCGGAAAGGGCTCCTATTGGGCCCTGCACCCCAATTCAGGGAACATGTTTGAGAACGGCTGCTACCTTCGGCGCCAGAAGCGCTTCAAGCTTGAGGACAAAGCCAGCAAGAAGAATTCCTCGCTCAAGTCTCAAGATGCCAAGGGCCAGGACAGCCTTCACGAGGAACACAGCCCCGACCCGGGCTCAGAAGGGGCAGAGTCAGCTCATTCTGACAACTCCCACCACGGTTCTTCTCCCGAGGAGCAGCAACAGAGAAGCCTGATCCAGCTGGAATGTCCCCAGCCACCGACCCAAGGCTCTCCTTCTCTGTCTGCTTCTGGTTCCAATGCCACCTCGTCCTCCCACCCTCTCCCCCAGCCCATGGGAGGCAACCTCCTTCTCCCCAGCTCCATCCAACACCTGGATCTCCAGAACGACCACCTCAAGTCATTGGACCCTCACTACAATTTCAACCACCCCTTCTCCATCACCAACCTCATGTCCTCAGAGCAAAAGATGGACCTCAAGTCCTACCAGGATCAGATGATGGCCTATAACAGCTACTCTTCTTCTTCCTCCCCTATGGTGGTCAAGCACAGTTACGAGAGCTCCACCTCATCGTCCATGGACACAGGACCCTACTACCACACCCTGTACAGCAGATCCGTCCTCAATGCCTCATAACAACCCCTAGAAAGGAGGCTTGATGGTTTTTCCTTGGACACAAGATAGGTAGCGGTTTCTATCAAAGAACATTTTGTTGGCTACCCCACCCCCTAACAAAAGGAAATCATGTAGCAGCCCTGAATTTGACTGGTCAGCAGACTAAAAAGATAAATTCCGTCCACAAATTCAAGATGCCTATGTTGCTGGACTTCATGGGACGAAAAAAGAAATTAATAGTTATAATACTACTACTATGACTGCTACTAATTATAATAATTAAAAAACATTTGGCAGTTTCCTCAGGCTTTCTACAGTGTGTATATAACTGTAAATATGGTCAGCAGAAAACTAGGGTTCATGTATTTATGAAATGGAAGATAATTCTTAATATATCCTGTACAGTGTGTCAAGTCGTTCTTAAAAAAAAAAAAAAAGAAAAAAGTAATATTCTGAATATGTGGAATAGGGTGTACGTTTTTAAAGATTGCTGTTAATTTCTCTGTTGTTACTGCATTACAGGGATATTCTGACGTGTTACAATCAAATGGATTTGTTCAACTTTTTAACAAATCTATAATAATTTTGTGTGCCAAAGTGTAGGTCCTAAAATCGCTGATTTAGGATATAAGGGAAGAAGACAGACTGGGAGGGAAATACTCCCTAGTCTTATTGAGAATCGAAATCACTTGAATTTAACCTTTTATCAGACTAACGTTGTGTCAATCATTAAAAAAAAAAAAAAAAAAAAAAAACAAAAAAAAAAAAAAAAAAAAAAAAAAAAACGTTTAAATGTATTTTCAAGTTTCAGGTCAGTTTTTGAAAACATTTTTTAAAATAAATAAGGAGATAATAGAAACTGTTTATTTAAATATTTTGCTTCAAAACAGGGGAAATGGAGTGTGTTAATATATTGGGTACCTTGAGATTGTTTTGTTGTTTTTTTTGTGGTTTTTCTTATTAAAAAAACATGAAAAGAAACTAATGAATTTGTGTGTTTGTTTGGAGAAGGGGATTATAGTAAAACAATAATTTATTGATTATGCTGATCGATTACCTTAACATAAAAAAATAATAATAATAAACACCATAACTCAGTTTTTAAATTCTGACTGCATTTACTGTCAAATATATTAATGCAAACCGTAAATGGGGGTATTCTTAACATGTCATATATTTAGGATCTATAAGATGTGATAATTGCATGCACATTAAAAAAAAAAAAAAAGTTATAAAATGAATTACAAAAAAAAAACCAAACCCTTCCATAATTTGCATATTTTTTTTATTTTGTAGATTCGCCTTCTATTTAATCTGAAATATGTAAGTATCACTGAACTCTTCTATTAGCTCGTAACCTCCTTGTGACTTTTTAAGTTTAATATTGCTTGTGAGTCACACAAGGTGGGACAGTTTATACAGGTCTTATTAGATTTGCATGCTTGAGGTTTTATTGCAGGTGCTCTTAGGATAAACCTTTATACGGGGTTTAAGATAAAACTAAAAAGGGCTTACGTAAAAAGAGATGAAGTCTTTAATCCATTCTCTTAGCCGTAATTGAAACATTGATCTGTCTATCACTCTATCTACCTTTCATTAGAAAATTATAATGAACGTATACTGGTGTCTGACGCCTGTCCGTGCGCAGCTAACTATGTTCTTACATTAATGGTATA
Source organism: Polyodon spathula (assembly GCF_017654505.1). NCBI lineage: Eukaryota > Metazoa > Chordata > Actinopteri > Acipenseriformes > Polyodontidae > Polyodon > Polyodon spathula. The sequence continues at coordinate 1,841,030 of NC_054573.1, read as the reverse complement.
TTTATTTAAGAATGAAAACCTTTGTAATAATTTAAGCAAACTTTCTTCTAGTCTTTTCTATGGGGACATGTGGAAGACGCAAATGCATCATCAACTCATATAAAGCAATGGGGGAAAAAAGATTATGTGTCCAAAACTAATAATATATTATATATATATATATATATATATATATTATATATATATATATATATATATATATATATATAAATGTATCATCAATGAAAGGATTCGTTATTGCCCATCATAAACTATGGAAAATTGATCCTTGGGAATGGTGATTAAAACGATTTATTGCTAGCTGTAAAGCATCTACAGTAGATATTCAGCATACAAATAAAAGAAAAACAGTCTGTGTTAGAGACTGCTTGTCAGCTGCCAGACTTGTTACTCAAACTGTTCTAAAGTGCACACACGAGGCCAGAGTGAAGAAGAGGCGCTTCAGAACGGTTGGGCAACTTTATCAAATAGAAACACGCAGTAAAGTTTTTATTTGGTTTCTACGGTGTAGTTAATTTAACTTCAGGTCACAACGTTAGCGTTATTACTGCCACTCATAACGATTTTTTTTTTTGTTTTAAAACATTTTTACACTTCTAATGCTGATCTATAAAGAAGACTGTGGCTATTTCAATCACTCTGGTATGGCTTTCGATGCAATAGAACCAACGTGAAGGGATCTGAATTTCAGTTCTCTCTCAGTGGTTAGTGGTACCTTGCAGCAAGAAGGAATAAATTAATATCAACGTGAATAACAGAAAGGTGTTTACATTATAAGATTGCTTTAAAATATATTAACTAGAGCTTCCAGTAACATTCACGAGCAAATAGTGCAGAATGCGTACATAGGTTACTATATGTGTTCCATAGTAACCACGACCCTATCTACACTCTACAACTTGGTCACCGTGTTTTTTTTTTTTTTTTTTGCATCAGCTTCCCTTGAACAGCGATTAGAGACAACCACACTGGGATCATGTGTGCTAATTTTTGGTTCAATCGGACTAGCGGTTTGGGAGAAGATGTAGATTGCGATTATGATGTCATGCAGTTTGGCTGCCATACCACACAGACCATCACATTCTTGCGAACACAAGTTAATCTTGGACAATCCCCTCAACAACTATACCAACTGTCAGCACTCTGCTGTAAGTGGTTTTCGAAAGACACATTTTTACATTTAGGCAAAATGTGTGTGTGTGTGTTTTTTTTTTTAAATCCAATATGGCGGTCAAACCATGTGACCTACGACATATGTTCAATTAACCTCTACCAGCTTCCCATAAGCATCTACCATTGTACCGAATTTCTTCAGTTTTCGAGAAACTTTTGGCAGAAAGATTAACAATAATAAAGCACTATATGGCCTATGGGAGCCTGATAATACAGCAAAGCCTGTCTAATCCAGCCTCCCCATTGCATTCTAATACATCCACATTTTTGTGAAGGCCCTTACCTACATTGTCTTATTCTTTTTGATTTAGCAAATTTTGCTACACAGCAGTTTTCAAAATATAAAATACAGTTATAAAATACACTGACGAAGGCTATATTTGCATCCTGAGCCATTCGGAATGCCACAGTAGTTAGGAAGCTCTAGAGCAGTGCTTCCCAACCCTGGTCCTAGAGGGCCACCTACCCTGCTGGTCTTTGCTCCAACGAGCTCTCAATTACTTAATTGAAGTAATAATTTGTTTAAATCGAACTTTTTAAATCATGCAACTTATAAAAAGTTGGAGAATTCAAGTTACTTATACAGTTGTATGCTTAATCTGGAACCCCAACTGTTTAAAATAATTAAAAGGCTTTGATTAGGCAAAATGTTAGTTCAATTAAGTAATTGAGAGCTGGTTGGAACAAAGACCAGCAGGGTAGGGAGTCCTCCAGGACCAGGGTTGGGAAGCACTGCTCTAGAGGAAAATATGCTTGAACTTTGACCTATTCGACTTCTCGAGACCATCCCTTTCAATTCTAACACAAAATGTCTCGTTTGCAATCACTGGACAGCACCCCGCAGTGCAGAAATGTCCATTAATGAGCAACAAAATGAGAATAGTTTTATATATATATATATATATATATATATGTGACGTAAATGTTTGTACCAAAGTCTGGTCAAACTAGCTCGTCATCTGTGCGTAATGGAGAGAATGGTAAAAAAAAATGTAACAACTGTCCCAGGTCTCCCCTGCTCATGAGATATCTATGTGAAATATTTCTTTTTTTTTAATGAAACATTATAGTTATAGTTTAAACCGACAGACAGACGTTACAACGCGAAAGAATGGGTTTTCAGGCTCGAGAAGCCGGAGAGAGACCTGCGTCACGGCGTTGACCGGCCACACTGAAACCGGTAAGGTCATGGTTTTCCCGAGTGAAAGCGCTCAGTTCATAAACGTGTTACTTAGAAGTGTGTCACCTGTAAATAGCTTAATACCGACACCCTGGGAACCTGTTTGTGTAACGCTTTTCCAACATCCTGTATAAAAATGTTTGCATCCTGCAGCATGGTCCTGCGCATTTTTTAAAGCTGTGTTGACATTTCCCACCGTGACCTGAAATAAGAACCCCGCGTGGGACTATCCCTGCAAGAGCCCGGGGCTGTTTACTTTGTTTTGTATTTGCAGAAGCATACCGTTAAAAAGTAAAGGTGCTTTCAAACAAAGATATTTACATATAAAGAGTTTTAACCCGGAGGAAGTTTTGTGTACGTATCTTAAGTCGCATTAAAAACAGGTGTTTCTGTAAGTTAACTTATAGGAATTAACCCACTGTACGCGTTTGTGTAACTAACTGTGGCCAAATGAAGATTTTTAAGATTGATTTTTTTTTAAAAAGCTGCATTGTTCACAATATATAAATGTGTGTGTAAAGTGAATTATTACAAAAATGCAAAACAATTCCAAAAATTGATTTTAGTCTATGTTCTGTATCACACTTTTTTTTTTCTTTGCCTCACCAGCTCACTACCTCACTCACACTTTGGTGAAAAGGGTGAGTTGGTTTCGACCTTGCCCTCGCTGGACAGTGATACAGTAGCATGGAGACTGAACTGCTCCTTCCCTCTCTCCCTCACCCCCCTAAGAGAAAGGGTGTTCCCTCCAGTCCAAGGCAAGCTTGAAGCTTGGAGACTGAACTGCACCCCCCCCCCCTCTCTCACCCCCTAAGAGAAAGGGTGTTCCCTCCAGTCCAGTTTAAGGCGTGGGGGAAAAAAAAAACAGTAATATAAAAGTGCAAGAATACATTGTTTATTCTCTGTGTTAATATTTGCAGTGGAGTTTCCATGCAGTTCCCACTCTAAATCTCGTTGTGCAAATAACTAGAAACTCCGTACCTAATACTCTCGTGGTGTTTGGTGCCACTATAAGCAGGCCACAAAAACTCTGTGAGGCGTTTGAATTGTTACAGACAGACACGTGACCTTATTATTGCCTCTTAATGGCTTTATTGGGAAATTGGGGTTTAAAATCTGCAGCAAAAGTATCTTTTCCGATGTCCACAGAAAGCAACAATGGGCTGTGTTCTCAAAGCTATTTTCTCCAAATTGCATTTGCCCAGTTTTTGCCTGTAAAAGTACAACAAGGGTATTGGAGACCTGTTTACATAAAAAAAAAAAAAAACGTTCTCATTGATTATTGCTGATCATTACATGTCTGATTTTCAGTTAAGAAGCTGGTTGCTCATCTACAGTATCCCTGTTTGCGATAGTTGCTTATGAAACATAAAGGATTAGTGTTGCCATGTACATGGCAGCTGCTACCAGACCTCTGTCAAAGCCTGACTGATCTACCTGCCCAGGCATAACTGAAACTGTAATAAATATGTCTGAAATAGTTTAGGGTCAACATCTTTGACAGGCACGTGCCAAACAGCCTGGAATTAAATTGAATTATGCTCCCACTATGCTTTCAGCAGCTTTTAAAACCAAATAATAATAAAAAAAAACTACAATAAAGGTACAGTTAATTAACCCTAACAAGGACTGCTGTAGAATGCCAAACTAAGTTATCTCTGTCACATTCGCTGTTTGTTTTGTTACTTGGTAGTTTTTAATAGCCGTTATAAGGAGGGCTGTATTGTAATTAAAATGAAATCTTGGGCTTAGCGGCAGATAGGAGCGGTTTATGGCTTTTTTTTTTCTTGCTTAATTTTGTAGAAGATTAAAAGGTTTAATTCCTTTAAGGCAAGAGTTTCTTTTCATATGGGACAGTACAGCGTGTAGCAGGACAAGCGTGCATTGTATTACAGCTATCTGAAAGGGCTGTCAGTTAGTTCACAATGAAAAACGCAGCAAGATAATGAGGTGGACTTTACTCCCTGGGACGTGGGTGTTGTTAGGCTGTGCAGATAAACTGAAGAGAGGGAAAAGCCAGGAAGATGATTACATTTCCCTCTTTGGAAAAAAAAGGGGGGTGGGGGGGTCAGGTATGAAGCAAACTGAGCTGGATCTTTGTGCAAATAAAAGACAAATAACACTCGCTGAGGCGATATGCTGTGTCCTCTGCAAAAGTCTGAACTTGGTGGTCACTTAACAAGCACGTGAGCTTCGCTTGTTAAAGGGAACATGGAGCCCTACCCAAATTCTGCACAGAAAGGCTTGATTAAACTACTGAAGTTTAACGGCAGGACAGTGTCATTTTGAAGCTGTGCCGTTTTATGGTTCTACTCGGTGTATGTTGACTACTCTTTTAGATAGATTGTCATTGTTGACTGTCCAGTTGGTTTGCCTAGTTTAAGATGGTTTTAGCATCATTCCCACTCTTAAAAAAACGTATGTGCAACTGAGTCTGTGAGCCAAACAGACACGCATCTTCTATTGCTTGCAGCAGTCGGAGGTTATAAATGATACCAGTATAATTGCAATTATAACTTTTTAAAATCCATTTGCATATTTATGATGCTTCTGTCAAACAATTTTTTTTTCTAACTTGACCTCACTTTTCCCAGTTAGATACAGTGAATTTAGGAAAAAGTTATATTTTGTGTATATAATAATGAATGAAATCTAGAATAATGTAACAGCAGCTGCAGTGCCATCAAAACCATCAATATATTTATGAAAAAATACAACAATATATATAACAATAAAACACTGCCATCAAGTTGTCACATTATTATACTTTATTATTATTATTTTAGAATTTCGTTTTTCCAAGAAGGAAAGACATATGAAAACACGAGTGCGTGTAGCGTTCCTGTGATGATCCGAGAGTCTGAAAGGGAATGTGATTTAGGAGACGGAAGACAGTGGCTGTCAAACCCTGTTGTGTTGTCTTTAAGTCTAGTCAGAGGCTGACACACTTTCCGTCGGGCAGTACCGCTCACATGGCCTCCAGATGGGACAGGATTCCTGACACAATCGTTTGCTTCACACCCAACAATTAACCACTTTGCCTCCAAAATCTACACAGCTTTGTTAAAGACTTATGATCCCAGCCTTGACACAGTGGAGACTCCACAAGGTGACGTTCAGTCACTAATACATCACACAAGGCCGAGGTAATGACCGAGTACAATCCAATACTAATGTGTTTTTATATAGCGCCCTTTATGCCATGGCATCTCAGAGCGCTGTTCAAACCTAAAATCCAAACAAGAGAGATCATATGTAGAATACACCAGCTACAACCAATTATATAAGAGAACACAAGTCCATTTAGACTTAAAAGAATCCAATGTTTTCACCTGCTTAATGATGTCAGCTGAAATACAGCAAAAAAACGCTTTCAAGACGATTTTTTTTTAACTGTTATTTGGAACCACTAAAAGTTCTCTATTTTCTGATCTCGTGGAAAAAAATCCAAGTTCCAAATGAGATGAGCTGGAGTGTGTGGACTTGCTTCACAGCAACCCATAAGTTAACCTTATATTAAACATAAATAATTTTGTTCATTTACTACATAATGGACCTTCACTTATTCACTGGTTTCAGTATATTTTCTTTGCATATTTATTTAATATTCTGGTTTCAGACATGTAAGTCAAATTGCGAAATAACACAGATTAAATGCATATATATATTTTTACTCCATAAATTGCTCATACATTTTTCCTAATCAATTAAAAGTGAACCCAAGATAGCATGGTATTATAGTTCAGTTTTAAACTGAACCTTAATAAATGCAATAAGTAAAAATACAACATGAATGGAAATAAGACTCCTATTGCACTGCAGTTTCGCTCTTTCCATGTTTTAATACATGCTGGGTTAGCCACATGTGTATCTTCTAAACTCATAGTAGAACCAGGACTGGCTAAAACTGCTATACAATGAGTCTTATTTCCATCCCTGATACACTACAACATCATATAATACAATACAATGCAATGCAAGAGAAGACAAGAAACTTCAGTTTTTTTTTTTCTGTTGAATTCTGAATCTCAGGCTCGAAAAGTCACAGTTTGGTGGGACTACACTCTGTTTTATTCTAGGACCACCCCTTGTGAGTCAATGATACGGTCTTCCTTGCTGTGCCCCCAACAATCACATGTCCTCTCGTTAGCACCAATTAACACTGACCGAAGCCCAGCTGAGACTGATTAGCGGCGTGCCGGCTTGGTCTCGGATTACGAGCGTGAGAAGCTAAAAACAACATTTACACCCTTGAGAAATCCCCCAGGCCTACAATCGTGTTATTCAACAGAGAGCAGCATCCAGAACTCTGTGCATCTTTCTAAGGTGAGTTAGTTTCCCCGAGTACAGTTAAATTGTTGTTATGTAGAATGCAATGTGGATGAGGGAGCAGTCTCCATGCCTCAAGCCTGCTGTGGATAAACTGCATTCAACTGTACTCCACTACAAAAGACATTGCTTCAAAAGCGTTTTTGATTAATGAAATAAAGTTTTGCTACAATGCCCGAGGCTGTTGTTGACTTTATTAAGTGCAGTTTAAATTTCTCAAGAACTCTGTACTTGATTAATGAGAAGCTACCTTTCTACCTGACCTCTTTTTATTTGTTGAATATAGCGTTATGGGAATGAAAATATAGGACTTTAACCTGCTTGGAGTATTTGTACCGGCTGCACAGATAGGCAGACAGACAGGCAGCTGTCTGTTGACCATGGTTGGGCTGCCCACTCAGTTCTTTCCAGTCTCTGCTTCCCTCTAATTCAGCTTTTTTTCCCCCATCGCTAAGGTTATAAACAGCAGCGGCTCAAAGGAGAAGCCACAAGCTTCTCCAGGGTTGAATATACTCTTTTTACTCTACAGCTTTCTCAAAAACAAGACATTGTGGAAACAAATAAAACAGTGATGTGCAATAACAGACCGAGCTACTGCTGAGTAAGCGTTTAAAATAAACAAAACCTATGAGCAAAAGGAAAAAAAAAAAAGAAACATATATAATTCTGGAGGAAGTGTTTTATTTCGCTGTGGTAGTTACGAAGCAGTATCACCCTTTTTTTTTTAATTAATGCATTTTCTTTGCATCGCCTTTCAAAACCGCGTTTTCTCAGGGCGTGTACAGATAACAAATCTAACGCAAACAGGTGTTGTAGATAATTATACTTAGTTGTTATTGTTCTTTTTTTTTCTATTTCGCTTTAAAGTTATCGCAGAAATATCAAAGCGAGGCTCTGGTATGGTTACAACTCACATGAGTTCGGCACAATCGCTGTCTCTGCCTGAGAGAGAGAGAGAGAGGCCCAGGGCTGTACGGATTAGGACTGAGGTGCTCTCTCTCTCTCTCTCTCTCTCTCTCTCTCTCTCTCTCTCTCTCTCTCTCTCTCTGTCAAGCACATCAGAGCTCATGGTGACTGTCTACTGCCAGTTCTATTGGCAATCACTAGTATATAAACTTCTTGACCCTTATGCACACATAAGGAGTCCCACAGACAAATAATCTCTGCACTGATGAACGCCTGGCTGAAACATCTGGCTGCTTGACTTCCCTCAGGGTTTCTTGTGAGTTTTCCCTCATCAATTAAGAGTTCACAAAAGTCTGAACTATGTAGTGAACAGAATACCATGAGGATTATATTGTAGTTTTAAACTCAACCTTTTAAATAAATATATTAATAAATACATAAATACATGCAACAGAATGCAATGCAATATAATACTGCAGTGGTTCCTAATCCTGGTCCTGGGGACCCCCTGTGTCTGCGCTTAAAGCAGTTGCAGAGTTCAAGTTACTTATAAAATGTTACAGCTAACTTGAAATCTGCAACTGTTAAGAGCTGAAAACAATTAAAGTCTAACTCAACAAATTATCAGTTCAGTTAAGGGTCTGCTTCAGTAATGCAGAGCTCAGTTGGAATGAGCCAGCAGACACAGGGGGTCCCCAGGACCAGGATTGGGAACCACTGCGATATAACACAACAGGAATGGAAATAAGTCTCCTATTGCATAGCAGTTTCACACGTTCCAGGTTTTACTATGCGCTTCATTAGTCATAGTGTGTGTATAGGTAACAAACTCAGGTGTGTCTTGTTAAACTCATAGTAAAAACAGGAGTGGATTAATCTGCTATGCAATGGGAGTCTCATTTCCATCCCTGATACAATACAAGAGTTTTTTTTTTTCCATTGCACTCTGAATTTCAAGTTTTAAATAAAGAAATCAATAAAACACAAACATACATTCGTCTCCATCAAAGTCCTGCAGACAGCTATTGGAGATGAAGTTTGTGGAAATGTTTCCAAGGAAAACAGATTCCTTGTTGGTTTCTGGGATTTTGGAGGCTTTGTAGTCTTGAGACATGGTCTGGCTTCTGTCGCAGGGTTGTGTGATATGTTAAACCTTACAGTTCAGTAAGGAAACTCATGCGATAGATTGTTTCAGTGAAGCCGTTACAACTGTGGTAACATGTCCAGCCGTGGCTAAAAGTTTAGCACCCCCCTATAGAATGAACTCATTTTGTTTCATGAAGTCGAATGAAACCTGCTGAATAATGTCACATTAACATGTTGCATACCGCTTTGTAGTTTTCAGAATTTGATGGAAAAATGAGAAAGTGTGACACTTTTGGCTGTAGTTTTACATATTTTACACTACATTCTTTGTCCTCGCCTGTCGAGCTACCCTTGCCCATAAATGATCTCACAGATAAGTGGAGAGGCTGACTGTAGGGAAGCCATGGGCAGGGGGGCAGGATAGCTGCCCTCCCCTAGTAGACAAAGCCCAAAAGTTGTTGGAGGCTGGGGAGGAGGAGACAAACTCACAGCGGAGAACGTAATGGATTGAGGTATGATATAAATCCTTTCCTTGCCAATGTGAAACGCAAGACCAGTTTACCTTATTTGGTATTTAAGCTTAAATAATAATCTTGTCAAATCTCATCCCAAAATCAGGCCAGCCAAGTGAACCTCAAGTTGACATTAAAACCTGGTCACAATGGTCATTATACAACCCGCAAAAACCCCCCAAAAAACATCAGTGCAGTTTGCCATTATCAAGACATGATTGAATGTCGACTCCTTTCCTTGATGGGTTTTTAATTCAGCTTGCAAATGGCATCGTTTTAAATTAACCACTGTTGTTGTTTTTTTTTTCTTCTATTGATGCTAAATGTAATTTTAATAATATAGGTCAGATTAATCACTATCCAAACTTTTTACTAGGAAGGGGGGGGGGCAAGCCTTTGACAAATGATCCTTCCCCCATAAGGAAGGGGGAACTGGCTGGGAAGGGTATTCCTTCCCCTTTGGGACTGGCAGGGTGGTATATATATATATATATATATATATATATAATAATATATATATATATATATATATATATATATATATATATATATATGTATGCTCTTTTACAGAAAATTATGTTGAGAGAAGGTAAAGGAATTTTCTTGCCCTATGGTACTACAGTGATGTTTACAGATGGCTTTTTGTATTTGACGCTGTTATTTATAAATGACCGGGCAAAAATATATATTAAAAAAAAAAAAAAAAAAAAAAAAAAAAGGTATCTTTGCAGTAATCAGGCAGGGTTATTTCTCCTGCGTTTCTGGTATGTCAGCAGAAACCACTATTGGAGTAACTTTACTGCCTTGGCAGGATCTCACAATCAGTCCTTTCATAGCTGCAAAAATCTGGCCCCTGGCTCCTCGCTCCTGCTTAGTAGTTAGGCCGCAGGGAGAATGTCTCTCTCTCTTTTTTTTCCCTAAACATCTTCACTAATAAACCTGCTTTAGACCGTGCATTTCTTTTCAGGGGAAAATGTTTGGGGAAGTAACAGAAAAAAAAAAAAAAAAAAATGAAAAATGTACTGAACAAGAAAGTGAATTGTAGGGTATGATGGTATGGAATTAATAGAAAACAAAATGGCTGCAGGGTTGTAGTTCCTTGAAGTATATTTTAAAAAATCTAATATAGATGCCATACCATATGTAATAAACAATTGTTCTTGTTCCCAGCTCCATAGCAAGACCAACACTGCTCCTTTTAAATTTGAACATCTCCTATTAATCTCTTTATTAGGACAATATTAATCTGTTTGATGCGTGTACAGTCTGTCTGGATATATATGTAAACCTCCAAACCTCCTTTAACAGGAAACTGAACTATATATATATATATATATATATATTATATATATATATTATTATATTAAACGATATAATTTCTTTATCCTGCTGTAACCTCGTTGGTTTGCCAAGAAGCCAAGAAAGGATTCTGCTCCCTCCTCGCTGACTCACAGTTCCTTCTCATATCCTCACAGACCTGTGCTTGACTCTTTTTCCAGAGCTCTGAGCCTAACCCTAACCCTAACCCTAACCCTTTCCTCCATACAGAAAATAAACACTCCCTCACGATGACATTCTGAGACCGAAAATAAACCGAGATTGGAATGACAATTGCCTGGATGAAACCGGGGTTATAGTTTTGTTCATTGGCTTTCACCACCCCCTAATTTGAGCATTCTGACTTTGTATATGCTGCGAATTACATTGGTGAGACTTATTTGTAAACCCTGTAACAGAGAGTGAATAATCTGAATACTGTGGCTCCTTCCCAGCTTCGCACCAGACATAGGAGCACAGTGAGGCTCCTGTAATACAAATGTTGTGCACAAATTCAGTGTGAGAGTTTCTGTGTGTGTGTGTCTGTCTGTGTGAGAGGGGAGGGCTCAATAAGCATAAAGTGGGTAAATGAAAGAAAACGCAAATTGCAGGAGCATGTCCTTGCTTTGAACTGAACTGCAAGAGAGAGAGCGAGAGAGAGAAAAGTACACGGGTGTCCATTGCCGGTAATTCAAAAGCAGCCCAAAGTAATTGAATTGCCATTGCTAGAATGGCACCACAACTGTGTTAACAAATAAAAATCAAGTAGACAAACTTCTCGGTCAGGATAGTTTTTAATTATCTTCCCAACTTGTTAACACTTTATTGTACAATTGCATCATGTTTTTCGACGTTTCTTGATTTTTACAGGCACCAGATCGGTGATATCACGTTGCATTCAAGTTGTCAGCGTATTGGTCTTATCAGAGAGGTAACACAACAGGGGTTGATAAATTCAGATCTTAACACAAGGGTGGCCTTAATATTGAAGGTGTAAACTGGGACTATAAAAATAGGCTGTCCTTAAGAAATGCTTGACTGTCCTTACAGTAATTACATTCCTTTCCAGTTTTGGAGTATCAAAAGCATTTAATAAAATCTGAAGAAAAACAAAACTAAAAACGCTTGTGAACCCAAATCCATGCTGCAAAATACTTTTACGCCATTTCCCTGAAAACATCCGCAGCATGAATTAGCTGGCTTATCTGCCTCACGCTTGCTCCCCCCGCTCCCCCCTGCACTCTTACTAAATAAATACCTTGGTGTGTTTTCAGTGCCCTGTCACAGCAGTGCCCAGACACTCTCCTCTTTGTGAATTATATGAGAGAGGGGGAGAGGGAGATATTTACAGGGCAGACTCTGGGACTCTGTTTCTCCGAATATAAAGTTCAGTCTGTGTTTCCTGCCAGCTTCCTTCCATACCTGCTCCCAGAAATATCAGAAAGGTGTTAGGAGCTCCTGACTCAAACATCCTTGAGTGCATTGCACAGGGCAATCTGAGCTTTTCAAAGACCATGTTATCAATGGACAACTGTGGTAATATCTGGAGCTGTGGCCAAAAGTTTTGCATCACCCTGTAGAATTAACTAATTTTGCTTTACAAGGTCGAGTGAAACCTGTTGAATAATGTTACGTTAACATATTGAATTACACAGCGCTTTGTAGTTTTCCACATACTTAATGAAAAACTGACCAAATTGAAAAATGTGACATTTCAAAATCTAACATGAAGTAACTGTACTAATTATATCGTTTCCGCTAGGCTTGATGACATGATGTTAAATAAAAGATCAAAATTATAAGTTTTGTTTTGTTTTGTTTTTAATTATAGGTGATGCAAAACTTTTGGTTGCAGCTGTACAATATCAAGGCTTGAAACTTGCACTAGATGCACCCAAACCTGGGTGCATCTAGTGCAAGAAATGATCAGCTGTTGGGAGTTTGAACAGTCAGGCCCCTGGTACAGTAAATCAGAACTGATTGCCTTTGTCATCACAGTATGAGTAAGTCACACCTTCAGGTTTGCTAATAGAAGATACTGCATAAGATAATTTAGGACGTTGTTTCAATTGAAACTCCTGGGGCTGGTTTCACAAAGCAGTTCTTTGCTCAAAAATAAAGAAAATAACAACATTTATTCTTTACAGACTTGCTGAGTGGATTTCTGCTAAGCTTTATCGTTCTAGCTTAAAATATTACTTAAACAAGTACAAATAAGATAGCTTGCTTGTTAGCTAGCTAGCTAGCAACCTGCTAAGGGCTAGCTAGGCTTTGTTAAACTAGCCCCTGGCTAATTGAGTTATTTGAAGGACGCTCTGAATCCTGTGGCTGGGTGCATGCCTACTGTGAGTTTCAACCCATGATATTTTTACCATGACTACCATTATATCTGCTGCTAAGCCATTGCACTACAATATCAGTGCCAGGCAAGCCACGTGTACAGTGTTAGGACCACTGTAATGAGCAAGGTTTGTTCCAAATCTGTTGTTACCAGTGATGCAAATGGTTCCAATGTGGTACACTGGGATTATAATGGGATTTTTTTTAACAATCTTTATTTTTATATAGCACATATCTGTCACATTGGAGCACCATCATAAAGTGCCTTATGAGACTAGGGTGTGTGAGCTATGCATCAGCTGCAGAGTCACTTACAACAACGTCTCACCCCAAAGACGCAGCACAAGGAGGTGAAGTGACTTGCTCAGGGTCACACACAGGGAGTCAGTGACTGAGCTGGGATTTGAACCAGGGACATCCTGGTTACAAGCCTGTTTCAAGTGGGCATAAACATTGAACCCACTTCTGGGGTAAGCAGGTTTCTCTGTGCTTTCAAATTCTCATAAATGCTTTTTTTTTTGTTTGTTTGTTTGTTTTATTAACAAAAGGCTCCAAAGAATCGGTTGGGTTATCGTCCATCCTTTCGGTTTTGTAAACGAATGAAGCTGTCCTGAGCCGCAAGGCTTGCTGGGAAAGAACCGACAGCATCCGTAAAGCTCCCAATTTCACTCGATCAGTAGGACAACCCAGGTCAGCTCGGGCTGACGATCAATGAAAGCAAGCGATCAGAAAACCACAGCAGCTGATCAGGCCTGGTCTGTGCTTCTTGACGGACCTGCTCTGGTCTCAGCTCTCAGAAAGCCGTTGAAGCTGTTATTTATTTATTTATTTTTTCCTGTTCTCATGTTGCAATGAGATAATCCACTAGGTAGGTAGGAAAGCACGTAGGTGAGTCACCAGGTAGACAGGTGATGTGACAATGATAAAAAGCGTTGCTGGCTTCCCACAAGGCTTTGTCACCCAAAGTGTTTTTTTTTTTCTGTTCCGCGTGTATGTGTTTTCCTGGTACGGTTCTGTTGCATGGCTTCTTTCAAAGCCTTGCGTTTTTAGGTTAATGATCAACTGGCCTGTTGAAATCCTGGCATTTCACTTCGATTATTCATATCCTTTGTCCTGAGCTCTTTGCTGTTTGCTCTTGCTCTGTGTTTTCAACCAGCGAGAGAGGTTTTTCACTCTGGGCCTATCTAAAACACACATTGCTTCTTGCCTGCTCTGTTTACTCAATATGGTGGGTGGGGGAAGGGGTGGTGGGTGGGGTGGTTGTTATATCGGGTGAGGGGGACTGGTGGGGGGGGCAGGGGGGACTTTTGGGAAACGCTTTGGTCAATTACTTCATCTCTCTACTTTTTCAGCAGCTTTTTTGCCCCCAAACATATTTTCTACTGCATACTTTTCGTTAAATCACTAAAATATAGAAAACTGTTTTTATAAAGGCTTTGCTGATAGACATTTGTATTAAAATAAACCAATTATATATATATATATTATATATATATATATATATATATATATATATATATATATATATATATATATATATATTATATATATATATATATATATATATATATAATAAAGCTACCCAGCATAACCCTGAATAAATTGATGTGTTCAAATAAAAGATTTTACAACAAAGGAATAGAGTGGTGTCAGGAGCAGGACACTGGCCCTAACGAATGGAACCAGGTGATAGTTAATCATTGACTTGGAGAGAGGGGATAAAGAAATGAATCAGGAGAAAATAAGGAAGGGACCGAGAGGAGGAGGAAAGGAGAGGGAGAAGGAGGGAGTGGAGGAGAGGGATGGATTGGAAAAGGGAGGGAGGAAAGGACTGAGAGAAAAGATTGATTGGGAGACAGGAAGGAGGGTGCGAGAGAAAGGGAAAAGGAGGAGAAGAGGGAGGGGAGTAAGAAAGCAAGGGAAGGTGAGTGAAGTGAAAGAGAGCGCACAAGAAGGAACCAGGGAGTTGCTTCTCTTCATTTTTTTTAGTTTGCTATGTGTTTTGTAAATCCTAAATGCAAAAATCTGAAATATATATATATATATATATCTATATATATATATATATATATATATATATATATATATATATATATATATATATATATATATATATCTACTCTCTACTCGGAACTCTGCCTAGCTTTGCCAATCAAAGGTTTGCCAATCAAAGGACATGAGCCCCATTGAGCATCTGAGGGCATTTCTCGAACAATCCCTCAGAAGCATCCCTGTAAACCCATTTCCTGGGACTCCCTGCTACAGAGTCGATGCCGGGAATGGGCTGCAGTCCCACACTGTGTGAAAGTTCGTAAGACAAAGAGCTGCAGCACAAAGCATCAACCCCACTCTTACAATATTTTTCCAGTGCATGGTCCCTGAATAAACAGGTGTTCTTCCAACGGTGGGTGTCTGTTTTACTTAGGTCAAGTCTCTGTGTGCAAACAGTGCCTTCTCGCCGCAATGTTTGTCAGCCGGACTTTGTTTCTTGTAAGCTTTACCGTGGAAGCTGCATAACTACTATGCAAATGTACCATACATATTTAATATTCAGAATTAAGAGTCAATGAAGTGATCTGAACATTCCTATATCTGCAAAATCAACACTGAATGTTTGAACCCTACTGTTGCCTCCTTGAGGCTGTCATTGCCACTGGGACCCACAGACATCTCTAATCCTTGAGGTTAAAGTTTATCTTCCTAACAAGCATAAAGAGTCCTGAATGATGGCCATACATGTAAACCACTGAACCGCAGGCAGTAAAGCACAGTAAAACTCAAGGTCTGTGCCAGAGGCAAAGATGTAACTCATTTATTGATTCAGCCAAATTAGAGCCCTTGTATTCTTATAGAACATCACCTGATAAGTCCTGTCTGATAGGCACCTATACAAACCTGCAATTAATAAAAGTGCTATAATTCAAACTGCAATTTAGAGGGTGACGGAAATTTGACACGTTTAACTGGAACACTTCCACCATTGTGGATTACCCTAATAAAAGTTTGCCAATTTATATTAGCAGGGCAGTTTGACACGTCTCATTCCATGTTAATAGCGAAGATTTCGCTCTACCAATTTAAGCAGCTTGACCTCTTTTTTTAATTTGGTAGTTATAGTTTTAGATTTAACTTTTGTGGGTTTTTTTTTTTTTTTTTTTTTTAAAAGGCATTTGCAGTGGTTTACAATGCATGAAGATATTAATGAAACTTCTGAAAATCAACGCAAAATCGTTGCCAGCATATTTCCAATTTAAAACAGGGTAGTAAAACGCTAAGGCCGTTTACAATTTGGTGTTTACACTTTTGCGGGCCTGCAAGAATGAGAACAAAATAACATAATTCGCCTGTGCTTTACTTTCACCAGCACTGTGTTTTTATTATGCTTTAAAACCCTATGCTGTGCTTTTATCAAGTTTTATAAGGGGATCAAAACCATTTGACACAGGGGTCATCTTAGATTCAATCCCACCAGTCCTTTTGATCAAGACTCTACCCCATTCAATTCAAAGTTCAATTCAATTCAAAATTAGCCTCAGTTCCATTCTCCATTGTTTTTAGCAAGATAAGGACCCATAGAGATTTGCATTTGATTTCCAAGAGGGGTCAACTGCATCACACAGCTCAGTGTGCTAATAGCCTTGTACCGTTATCATTTCTACCTTAATAAAACATTGCTATAAAAATAATTCACCCTCTGTTGCACACGTCTCAGTAATTATTTGGTATGCATGACTCCTTTATAAACGTTTCTCATAGTAAAAACACAGCAAAGTGTAATAAAGCACAGTGAAAGCATAGGTAAGCATTGTACAGCACAAAGAGGTGTGGTAAAGCATAGGGAAGCATTGTAAAGCACAAAGAGGTCTGGTAAAGCATAGGGAAGCATTGTAAAGCACAGAGAGGTCTGGTAAAGCATAGGGAAGCATTGTAAAGCACAGAGAGGTCTGGTAAAGCATAAGGAAGCATTGTAAAGCACAGAGGTCTGGTAAAGCATAGGGAAGCATTGTAAAGCACAGAGAGGTCTGGTAAAGCATAGGAAGCATTGTAAAGCACAGAGAGGTCTGGTAAAGCATAAGGAAGCATTGTAAAGCACAGAGAGGTCTGGTAAAGTATAAGGAAGCATTGTAAAGCACAGAGAGGTGTGGTAAAGAATATTACAAAAAAAAAAGAAACATGTTAAACTAAATCTTATAAAAGTTTCTCGTAGTAAAAACACAGCAAAGTGTAATAAAGCACAATGAAAGCATGAGCATTGGAAAGAATAGTGAGGTATGGTAAAGGATATTAAAAACCTCACAACTGTCGACTATACTAGATTAGATTGGTACCCTATTGTGCCAGTGCTTGCATCATGCTGTATTTGCACTGATCTGCTCCAGATCTTGCTGTATTCCACTGCTGCTCTTAATTCTGACTATGTTCTGTATCTTGTGCTTGATTTTACTCTTGTAAGTATCCGTATTCGCATTTTTTACAATTGCTCTTGTTTGAAATTGTTCTTATACATTTATCGTACTTAGAAGCAAACGTGTTTACTGTCCGTGTAATGGCTCTTAGTCAAATTCACTCTTAAATGTAATTATTTACTGTATTCTTTAATTTGATCTTATTTGCTACTGATTTGACTGTACTTTTGTAATTGTGCTTATCTGTAATGTGATATTCTGTATTGTGATATTTTGTAAGAACTGGAAGTCGCCCTGGATAAGGGTGTCAGCTAAATATAATAATAATAATAATAATAATATTAATAATAATAATAATGGTTAACTAACCCTTAAAAGTTATTATTGTATTATATTCTTAGATCTCTGTGTGCTGCTGATTAAGTTTGAATCACACGTGTTTTTATTGTGTTGTTTGAACTTTAATTGTCCTTTTATTGTTTTTCAGGAACCCCTTTTATATGAGGCCTCGGATTCAACAGGTAAATCTCCTGGTTAAATAAATACAACAATTAGAAATAATATTATCCTGCTGGTGTTCTACCACAAAGGTCATTAATTGACTCGCTTATTTGCAAACCCAAATGCAATTCAAACACAGTGTAAACAGATCAACAATAGACCAAGTTCACAAGGGCGGCGATCTTGAAGGGATATTTTATACCATCTGTTTTTTTTTGTTTTGTTTTGTTTTTTTTTTAATCATTAAATGTATTCCCTGTTTAACCTGCCAGTAGATGTGCTTATAAAACTGGCTAGCCGAATTTCAGATCTAAATTTTCATGTTTAATCTCTTGTTATAGTTCACTGTTGTTTTTTCTGCTTGTGTCTCTATTTACAACTTACTAACACATTCTGCCTTTAATTATTGCATTATATATATATAATATAGTAACTCAATGCTATGTCTATTTATGTGTATTAAAATCAATGTGTACATATTGATCTCTGCTGTACTTAATCTACAGTATCGCATTCATTTAATTAAACACTTTACGTCCATAGATATCGATCACCCAATTGTGCTAAATTAGGAAATATTATAGAAACAA
The DNA here is from genome assembly GCF_017654505.1 of Polyodon spathula. Lineage (NCBI taxonomy): Eukaryota > Metazoa > Chordata > Actinopteri > Acipenseriformes > Polyodontidae > Polyodon > Polyodon spathula. The sequence goes on along the minus strand of NC_054573.1, from coordinate 1,822,690 downwards.
ATAAACTAAATGAGAAACCTTTCGATGAAAAGCTTTTTTCAACGCCTTCATTTTAATCATTCATTTTTTTAAAAAAAGTTTCATTTAGAATTTGTAAAATGAAATGTCAGAAATCAAACACACACACACACACACACACACACACACACACACACACACACACCGATTTCAGCCTGCATGTTGGGTGGATGAGTGGACGTACGACAAAACTGAGATAACACAAACAGTTGGCAGTTCAGTCCCCATCGCAGCTTTAAACTTTGCAAACCAAGCGTTTGACGGCGTGTGTGTGTGTGCGTGAGACACAACATTTGGCAGTCAGTCCGCCATCGCAGCTTTATAACTTTGCAAACAAGCGTTTGATTGCTTTAAACAGGCTCAATCAGGGCTTTTGAAATGGAGCCAAAGACCTTGTTTGGAAACCAAACTAGTGGGATCATCCCCCTTTTGTTTTGTGCTGGGGTGCTAGCCCAGTAACCACACACACAGCCGGATTTACAGCTCAGATCAAGAAGGATTGCCAAGTACACATGCTTGGAATCACACCCATGTGGTCCTGCCTCTCTCGGAGAAACCGGGGGGGGGGGGGGCTAAATCACTTAAACAAGGCTAAACACACCTTTGTGTCTCTTTATGTTACAGGCATCACTTTAAATGCCCTAATAAGCCTTTTACCAGAGCACTAATTCACCCATTGTGCTTTTAAAAGTTCTCTGTTCAAGTACATTTGTCATATTCAACATCTAAACCCATTTTTTTTTTTTAAAAGCTAGCTCTTGCAGCTGTTCCTTGAAAAAAAGAAAGTTGTTTTTAATGTTTTTTTTTTTTTTTTTTTTTTTTGCTGTGCTTGTTTATGTTTTATCATAAAATGAGAACATAGACAACTGGTCTCGCTTTTTAGCAAATCCGTCAAGCGATTTTGAGGTAGTTTGTCTATATATCAGCACGTTTCAAATGCAGAATTTAAAATTAAAGAAACAGGTTTGTAACCAGGGAAGAAACAGGCTTGTAATCAGAAGGTACCCGGTTCAAATCCCGGCTCGCTGCCACTGACTCCCTGTGTGACCCTGAGCAAGTCACTTCACCTCCTTGTGCTGCGTCTTTGGGGTGAGACGTTGTTGTAAGTGACTCTGCAGCTGATGCATAGTTCACTCACCCTAGTCTTGTATCCTGTAAAGCGCTTTGTCATGATGGTCCACTATGAAGGGCTCTATATAAAATAAAATATTATTATTATTATTATTATTATTATTATTATTATTATTATTATTATTATATTAAGACTGTTCACCACAAAGCTTGCTAACTCATTTAATAGACCCTTTTTCCTTATGAATGTCAAGGTGTCCTAATGCATAAACCCTGGATTTCCCTGTTCTATGCTGTCCTATGCAGTGCCATGCTCTGCCATGCCCCTCTCTCTTTCTGCAGGGTGTGGCATAGCATTCATCAAACGTCATTGGTATAATAATTAATATTAGTTGTCTCTATGTGAAATGTCTTCACACATTTATGTGTGATGCAGATCATCCATGGCATGATGGACTCAGAATGTATTATTTTGTATTCATAAAAGTTTGGATACAAATTAGATTCTTTCTACATTATGTTTCAGCAATCTACAATTGGGGAATCACTTCATTGTATTATACACTGGAGGAGGCTGTGTGTTCCAGTGTCAAATCCCAGCTCAGCCCCTGACTCGCTGTCTGTGACCCTGAGCAGGTCACTTAACCTCCTTGTGCTCCGTCTTTGGGGTGAGACGTTACTGGAAGTGACTCTGCAGCTGATGCATTGTTCACACGCCCTAGTCTTGTATCTTGTAAAGCGCTTTGTGATGGTGGTCCACTATGAAAGGTGCTACATAAAATGAAAGATTATTATTATTTATTATTTACATGGATTAATTCAGCATTCATTCAAGCTGCGCTATTTTTCATATTCTGCATTTCATTTCGGAAAACAAAATTCAAAAGTAATCTTTCATTCAAACAATTGTTGCTCTGTGCTTTTCGAACACTGAAATGGACTCAGCTAATGACAATGCAAACAGATAACGCATGCACCTCCCTGTCACCACTAGGTCAACACACTCAGGGTGAGTCTCCATGGTTACCAGAGAGGCGGGGAGATGTTGCCTGGATTCATGTCGAGATACAGCCCGGATTGACAAAAGAGACAGGATTGACAGATTAAAACTAAAAACAACACCAGCGTCAAACCCACTCCAGCCTGTCAGGTTTGCAAAATATTAGTTTTCAGTCTGTTTTGTTTTATAGTGGGGAAAAAAAGACACACTTGCAATCAAATCTAATGCAAATTAGAAAACCTAAAAAAAAGTACAGACCAAATTATCTTGCAGTGCAGTGTAAATGTGCTGAGGGGCAATGGTATTACAAATGCAGCAACAGTGATATTTTATATACAGTATCATCACCATCTTCAGCCATTTTCAATCCGCTGCTCGCGTGTTTCCTAATTTCATCTTGCCATCTTCCTGGAGCTCTTCTTGGTCTATCTCTCTCTCTCTCTCTCTCTCTCTCTCTCTCTCTCTCTCTCTCTCTCTCTCTCTCTCTCTCATCTATCTATATCATATATATATATATATATATATATATATATATATATATATATATATATATATATAGATATATTATATATATATATAGAATTAGAACATGGAAAGTATGGCAAGCGCACATTTATAAGGTGTAAAAAGTGGAAATAAGGGTGAAAGTGAAATTTCAAATAGAGAATTTGTATTTATATTCAGTCATAAGAAACCCGTCATGCAAAACTTGCAACCTTGATTGTGGTATAACAAAAATAGAAGAGGAGAGGCATGATGATCAGCAATTTGTAGTTTTCGAAAAAAATACAATGAGATAAATTACAATACAGATGGATAGACTCAATACCAGGATGCCTGGAGGGTTAATTAGCAACAAATAGTAAGTAGATCATTACATAATTAACTATGTAGTAAATGACATCACAGGCATGTTAATATATTTAAATAGAAACAAGCAAGTGAGTGCAGTTGCCGTGGCTTGAAAAGCCTACAAGGGTCTCCATTGTTTGTTTTCAAACACACTTTCTCTTTACAAAGGCAAGTTAAACATACCGAAACGTTGGGAGAATATCTATCTATCTATATCTATCTATCTATCTATCTATCTATATCTATCTATCTATATATCTATCTATATATATATATATATATATATATATATATATAGATATATATATATATATATATATATATATATATATATATATATATATATATATATATCCCTTGACAATTAAAATTCGAAAGATCACTTCAATTATGTCCCGTTCCAGTAATTAGAAAGCACACAAACAAATATATCATCAGTCTAGACTTAAAAGATTTCCAGATATAAACAGACGTTGCATTGAAGGGGGCATTTGACAGAACCAGCGCACACTGCTTGGCAAACCATTGCAATGCCATCATAGTGCACCGCCGTATCTGGACCACTGTACTGCGTGCGATTCTTATTCCCTTAGCCGTGGTGTTGCCAGTTGCTGGTAGCGCCTCCAAACGGTTCTGGAAGTTCATGAAAATGGTGCAGTAAGAAAACCCAGTGTTTAGCTGCTGACTGTGGGCTGGGTGCCTGTGTTCAAAGGAAGTCCTGGTTAATGATTAGAGGTGTCTTATGTTGTGTATACTGCAACAGGTGTGGGGCCAAGGACAGTGAAACCGGGAGCAAAAGAGAGGGGGGCTTTTATACTCAGCACTCCCCCCCCAAACTCTGCTCATCGATTTAGTTAATTGTTGCTTTCCTGTATGTACCGAATGCACCGTGAGAACAGCTATCAGCTAGGGCCAGACTTTTCCATCCCCCTAATTAACTAATGCTGCTTCATGAAGTCGAATGAAACCCGCTGAATAATGATACATTAACATGTTGAATTGCACATCAGCACTTTGTAGTGATCTGTGCACACCAAAACTGACAAAAAATGGAAAAATGTGACATCTAACTACTGTACTGCTATTATGGCTTCCGGTAGACGTTTGCGATATCATTTTGTCGTTTCTTTGAATACATGATCTTAAATAAAAGATCAAAGTTATGTTTTTTTTGTTTTTTTTTTGTTTCGTATGTTTTAATTATTTCTCAATATTAAAATTCTAGGTGATGCAAAACTTTTGGCCACAGCTGTAGATTCCTGTTAGTTTACCAGAACTGCTTCCAATGATACTTGACAGATTACCATGAACTGGCAGCAGCAACTTTCCATTTCATCCACCCACCACTCTAAAAAAGAACACGCAGTGATGTAAGCATTGCTGTGTCGTTGTTTTTTTTTTTTTTTTTGCATTTGTTATGACTGTCTTGATAGTGCAGTAATCAAGCAATGGTAACATTTTTAAGTTTGGGAGAAGGGTATGGGGATATAAGGGGATCAGGGATGGGTTAGACCAGACCAGATAAAGAAAGCCAAGTTGTCTAGTGCATCCATTAGTGTAGTAATGCTAAATTTTACACTGTAATATAAATCCATACCGTGAATCTGTAGAAAAAGCAGACCTTTTTTCTCCGTCCATTTGTGTACACCCTTTCTCGAAGGTAGTTTTAGATGGAGGGGAAACAGCCCCCATGCTCAAAACGTCACGTCAAATAAGCGTGCATCCGGCTGCTACTTGCAGCAGTGGGTGGTAATAAGTCAAAGCAAACGCATCGTCACAGCAAAGCAAAACAGTGGTTGGAAAATGCTCTATTTCAAACTGTTAAACAAACGAGAAAGCAAAACCAAAAACAATAAAGACCAAATGACCTTGCCATGCAAAAAGATCTGTACTGTGGGGGTGTTTTTGCTATGCGGTCTATAGGGAACACCGAACACACATATTAAATCAACAGGGAAAGAAAGAACCACATCCACATTTAGACAGTCCTCTGTGAGCTAAACCATAATGGCAGCTGTAATTTGGTGGGCGAAATATAAGTATTTGTAGCTAGAAAGCTAAATCTATTTTTCTTAATTTAGGTAAGTGCAATGCATCCTAATGTTTATTCAACTTTAGATTGATCACAATGTACAGATAGCAGCAGGCGTTGTTTGTTAGGTCTGGGGTAATCGTTTCTCCCTAATACAGCAGTGTGCAAATGTATTAGAACACCCCCATTGCTTCTGTATTAGAACACCGCACTGCTTGTGTAGTTTTGACTTGTTGTGCATGTGAAATAAAGTCGCTGGAACTGAAAATCGTGGAGCATTTTCAAAAGAGGCAAATCAGTGATTTAAAAGGCCACATGTGCCACACATGGTAAAAAGCAGGAGACTTTTTCAGAAATTGTTTAAGATGCCTAATTAAAGCACAAAGCGGTCTAACATTTTCACACACGAGTGCCCATTGTTTCTATATCACTGATCAGTGAGTGGAACTTGTAATTCTCATGCCTAGAGGTTTTCAAGCAGGTAGGTATATAACGGATAGAAATGACAAATCTTGAGGTGTGCTAATAAATTTGCACACTACTGCATAAAAGAATGTTGTCCGCCATTTCCAAGCTTGGATCTCCTAAACCCTGGCTTATTCAGTTTTCATTTAGTATGTTTGTAGAGCTGCAATAATTAATCAATTCATTAATTATAAACCAAGGTAGTCTATGTGGCACCTCATGCAGCTTGCTGTTGAATACTGAATGGCATTTGAGTCCAGTTTCAAAGATAGTTGGAGGTAAAGGGGTTAACAATGGTTTGGCCACTGCAGAAGACAAATTCAGTTCAGCCCCCCCCTTCTTGCTAGCCCTTCCTATTAATCCACTGAGATGATCGGTAACAAATTAACAGAGCCCCCGTTGAGCTAACAGCACATTGCAGTGCATTATCTAGCAACCTTCACCTGGGTGAATGAACTACAGTGTACTAACTCCTCCACGGCTCCGAAAAGAGACCCTGCCAAATTGAGAATAGAAATACAATCTACAGCTCTGGACAAAAGTTTTGCATCACCTAGAATTATAGGGTTAAGAAAATAAAACACACCAGTGAACATCATTTTGATCTTTTATCTAACATCATGTAATCAAAGAAACTACAAAATGATATCGCAAAAGTCTACCGGAAGCCATAATAGCAGTACAGTGGTATTCCATGATAGATTTCAAAATGTCACATTTAATTTTTGCAAATTTGTATGGAAAACTCCAAAGCGGTGTGTAATTCAATATGTTAACGTGACATTATTCAGCAGGTTTCGTTCGATTTTGTGAAGCACAATTAGTTCATTCTGTGGGGTGATGCTAAAGTTTTGGCCAGAGTTGTACAGTGCAAATTGAGTCTGTTTCACTAACATGATTGCGTTTTCCCATTAAAAAAAAATAATAACCAAGTGTTTAAAATTAATTTTCTCTTATTAGTAATAGCAACACTTTCCTTATTGTGCCATGGAAGACATTTTTAGTAACTTTAAATAGAAATATACAATCATTTATAATTGTCAGTGCTGCTGGGTGGTACCATTGCTAGTCAAACATATGCAGATGCATTGCCATTGTATTGTAGTACAGCCGTGGCCAAAAGTTTTGCATCCCCCTATATAATTAACAAATTTTGCTTCATAAAGTCGAATGAAAACTGCTGAGTAATGTTACATTAACATATTGAATTACATGTAGTTTTCCAGATACTTAATGACAAAGCTGACAAAAATTTTAAACATGAAATGCTGTGCTTCTATTACTGCTTCCGGTAGACTTTTGCAGTATCATTGTGCAGTTTCTATGATTACATGCTGTTACATAAAAGATTTAAATTATGTTCATGTGTATACTTATATTTTTTTAAATGATGTCTCAACCCTAAAATTCTAGGTGGTGCAAAACTTTTGGCCAGATCTGTGGATTTATCTGCTGCAGATCGCTTGAGAAAGAATGCAGTGGGTTTTTATCCCAAAAAATAACAAAACACAAAACCTGCAAAGCCGAGCAGTATTAGAAGTCAATTAGTCCATTGTAATTGCAGCTAGGATATCCACAGCCTTCTCACCCAACACCACCACCCACGGCTCAGGTGCTGCCACCACTCCCCCTCATCACTTTAACCAGACTAAATGAAGTGCATTACTGTGGATCAGCTTCAGTCTTTTGTTAGTCCAGCCCGGGATTCTGCTGTGATCATCCCGCATTGCAAAGCTAGTTTAATTGCTACAGGGGCTTAAATGTGGAAGTCCCTCCTTCTTTAATCTCTTACAATGCTTCACTAAAGTAAAAACACTGAGTTTTTTTTAAACACCAAGCGTTTTTGTCAAGTCTCAAATAAGATGGGAGGCAGGAGAAACTGCTTTGTATTTATTTACACAGTTTTTGACCTCGACAGCTGAGGGGTATAGGAGGCTAATTCAACCTTTCTTTCTTTCTAAGCGATTACTGACTGAAAAATTGAAATTCTCCCACCCAGAGGTTTTCACACCTGTAGGTATATACAGGATGTAAATCACAAATCTCGAGGTGTTCAAATATATTTGCACACCACTATAGATTTTCTTTTTCCTTTTTTTAAAACAAAACAAACAAAAAAAATGAAATGGCTTTTCGTTGTTGGTTAGAGAGGTACAGAACGCATGGGAAAGTGCACACGGTCCTTATTTGAATGCGTGTGGTGCTGTGCAGTCAGATGTCATTTGTGGGTGGTGTGAGTGAAAGACCTTGCATGTGTGTTGCTCATATTGAGCCAAGGTGAGACACACCTTTTGTGTCACTATGGTAACGTCAGTCCCAATTGATTAATAGATTTATGATCACAGGGATAATATGACACTGATTAAATGGCAAGGAAGCTTATCAGCAAGCAGCGACACAGAGGAAGGGAGAGGCTGTCTTTCCCCCTTTTTTATAGATGAGTCGACCCTACGGCTAAAAGCAACCTCAGATATGAACTGTTCTAAATGTAACTTGTGTTGAAACTCATTCCAGTCACCTGCTGCTACAAACTGAAGAGTGACTGCCAGAAACGGCCGAGTTCAATAAAGTGACTGGATTGTAAATTGCACACCCAGTTATCTAGTTTCGTCACTTGGTTTTTAGAGGCCATGTCATAAATAACAACACCATAATCTAAAACAGGAAGAGAAAGCATTTCAACTAGATTCAGAGGCGGATTAAGAGTTATTGGGGCCCTGAGGCACAAAGAACCCCCATTAAAACAGCCCTAAAAAGCATGAATAGGCCCGCAGAACGTTTACCAGCTGAATTAACATAAAACACGCCGTATCACAATATACTAAGTAAACCGTTTAAGAAAAAAAAAAAAAAACCCAAACAAAACATGAACGATTACAAACCCACATTCTTTATACAAAAAAAAAAAAAAAAAAAATCAGATCTTTCAGCAACACAATTCTTTTACACACCTGGATATTGTATTCATCCAATTGTATTCATATTATATAATATAGGCCGCCACTGCCAATTTTAAAATATATATTATCATATATATATATATATATATATATATATATATATATATATATATATATATATATGTGTGTGTGTGTGTGTGTGTGTGTGTGAAACAATATTAAGTAGTGTCATCCTAAAATATATTTAATTTTAAGAAACTATTCTTAGTATTGTCAATAAATCAGGGGGGAGTGGGGTGTAAGCAGATAAAGAGGTTTCATCTGTCAATACAGCACGGTGCACCTTAGCACAGTCCTAGCGTGAATGAGTCAGCAGCTGTACCGGGCGGACCTGTGACTAAGCAAATCATTTTATTCGATTCTGTTGCGGCTAGACGCGTTTCCGCTGCTTGCTGCTGCGCCTTCCATGCAGTGATATAAGGATTGCATGAAAAACAATGTGCAAGTATTTTCTATTACCCGCGCCTAAATAGATCCAAATTGTGTTGCCCTAATATTGCGATTTTATTTAAGTTGTGCTAATTTCATTGTCTGGGTGGTGGCGGGTGTTAAGGTTTCATTTCCTTTCATCCCCAATATGTTTTTACCTGTTCCAGTTGCCTGCCTTAGATCTGGGGTAGACCAGCGTTATGTACGTTAGGACTGAATGGGACAGTTCAGACTTTTCAACTCGCACTGTTTAGAAAGTATCAAACTAAATCCGACAATTTGTCTCAAAGTAAGCAGAAAAAAAGGGGCGTGTTTATCAAACGCTTAAAGAAGGATATTTTAGAACGAAGTCTTACCTCGTATTTACAGTGTCCTTTAATGAGGTTGCACTCTGTAAATGTGGATGTGTCGGAAAAGGGATTTGATCTTATCAATTATATAACTTATTGTTCTGAGTGATAATATAAATCTTCTATAGAGGGACGTTGTGTTTTACAACCCCCCCCCCCCCCCCCCCCCACCCCCCCCCCCCCCACCATAAGTGTTTTTAATATACTTTTATTTTAAACCACCCCTTAAAAAACAAAAGAAAAAAAAGAAAAAAAAATTAAAAAAAAAATTTTAATATATCCATCTTGACGCTTCTTCGATACCATGTGTTACCTTGTACTCTGAAGAATAAAGGTAAGAATTTTTAACCCTCAGTCCTGAACCATTGGCTCTGAAGATCAGGCAGGCAGTGCGTTCCAGTGGTTAAAATCCAGGGCTTGTAACCAGAAGGACCCCGGTTCAAATCCCATCTCTGCCACTGACTTGACTCGCTGTGTGACCCTGAGTAAGTCACTTTACCTCCTTGTGCTCCGTCCTGCGGACGAGATGTTAAATCAAGTGGGAGTGACTCCGCATATAATGCGCAGTTCACAGCCTGCCTCTGTAAAGCGCTTTGTGATGATGGCCCACTATGAAAAGCACTGTATAAAGATGTTAATATTATATCACTTCATAACCAATTTGTGAAACATGACTGTGTTTTAATGGAAGTGTTACAGGTAAGAAAAACAAACACAGAACCTCTGCCTGGTGAAATAGGGAGTTGCTTTTTGAGGTGCAGCAGTAATTTATAGCAAGAAAAAACAAAATAAAAACAAACAAAATAAAAAAAAAAACAGCTGTAGCACATTGAACTGGAACAAATAGAATTACATGTTGTAATTCAATGTAGGAGCAATGCATCTATGTGTTTAACAGTGTGTTTCCAAACCCATTTTCATAAATCGATGTGTGCTCATGCAGAAGGATAGAATAATTTTGTACTTGTGTACAGCTCTGGCCAAAAGTTTTGCATCCCCCCCTATAGAATGAACTAACTTTACTTCATAAAGTCGAATGAAACCTGCTGAATAATGTTACGTTAACATATTAAATTGCACATTGCTTTGTAGTTTTTCATATACTTTATGAAAAACTGCCACAAATTGAACAACGTGACATTTCGAAAATCTAACATGAAATACTCGACAACTAGTATGGCTTTTGGTAGTTTCTTTGATGTTAAATAAAATATCACAATTATGTTCATGTTTTCTTAAAATGATGCTAAAATTCTCGGTGATACAAAACTTTTGTCCATAGCTGTAAATCGTGTATAAAGTTTTACACGTTAAGTACATCCCTTACGGAAATGTCCAATGTGTATTTTGACCGAGCTGCTGCCACCTAGTGCTCACACGCTATGTTTGCATCTGAATCGAGTTTAAGAGAGAGAGAAAAAAACAAAAAAACCTTTTAATGAAAAAAATTATTATTTTTTTTTTTTAAAGTGAAAAATAACAATACTCTTAAACGTGCATTTGGATCAAGTTCAAACCCTAATCACTTACATTAAAAAAGGGTAGAGCAGCTATTCACTGTTAACATATTAGTCGGGGCAGTTAAGTGCATTCCACAGACAGTGCATTTGCATAAGTGCATTTCTAATAATCACAGCTGAAATGCCCAAAGCACAACTGCTTCTAAATGTGCATTCAGTTTCCATTCATTCCGTATAACCTTGACATGTCACTTGATGACAGTAAATGAACTTGAACAGCAAAATCTTGAGGAGTTTGAATACATGTGCACACTGTTGTATGTACAGAAGTGCATCGCAATGCTTGTTATTAGAGGTGCAAAACCAACATAAGGAAATTTATATATTAAGCAAAGTCTCAATAAACTCATCATTTATAAGAACATGACCACTGCAAATTCCTTATTAAAACTGATTTCATTTTATTGTTTAAAAAAAAAAAAAAGTCAGCATATAAAACAGATATAGTATATATATATATATTATAGATATATATATATATATATATATATATATATATATATATATATATATATATATGTGTGTGTGTGTGTGTGTGTGTGTGTGTGTGTAGCATAGCAGTCAGGTTTCTGTATGGAGTATAGCACTAAACTTTTATAAGGTTATAAATGAACAGGTGGGAATCGCAAGCACTCCAGCCAGCATCCAGCAGCCAAGCTGGCCTTCTTTTCTAGTTCCAAATCCTGCAAGCAAAGCTAACAAGGATCTGATTCATCAAGGGCCTCTTTGTGTTGCGCTCAGGTGGAGCCGACACGCTGTGCTAACACAGCCACGGGGCGCGGCACTCGAAAGACCGCTGGAGTTGATCACGACCAGGGATCCTGGGAGCCGCTCACGTTCCCAGAGAAACACTTAAAATAATAACACACACACACAACAAAAAAAAAAAAACAAACAAAAAAAAAACATCTGCACAGCCCAGGGTGTCAACAGCCTTACAGCAAGCCTATGCAAACATTTTACAACTTTAAACTTTACTTAAGAAAATCCGACATCTGCCGCAAGCAACAGAAACCTTTTTTTAAAGCTGCAGTGAGCCCTGCAGTGTAAAACGTATTTGGTTAATTTAAGGTTACATTTTAGACTTTAGATCAAATATCTCATTCCATTTCTGTGTGTACAGTTCTTGCTTTTGCTTTACAAGGAAAAGAAAATGCGAATCCCAAACTTTAGGATTTGAGCTAGTTTTATAGCGTAGCTCGTAAATCCTTCATAACAATACACTCAATCCACTTTGCTAACTTGAGGCTCTTCCAAGCACAGAGCCGGCATCTTACAGTATATGTTTCATTTGCAAACCCCTTTTAGGATTTGAGACTCCAAAGCATGTACAAAATGTACACAACCATTTGAAACAGCTGGGACAAGACTGACACATAATGACACTGGCACTGCGAAAATGCAGCATTCTGATAAACGGCAAGCCCCATATACAGAAGATGCTTTTGTGCCACTCTTAATAAAGTGCAGAACCATTTCAATTTTAGATCAACCGATAATTTTTTGATAGTTTTGCTACAGTATGTGGTATTCCAATGGTGTGCATGATGTATAGCTCCCTCATTATTTAAGCGCAAATGGTATCATATCTATAGAATTCTACAGGTTGCAAAGACTCAAGTACAGCATGCAAACTATGTTAAAAGGTAGTCCCTTAAGAGCCGTCATTCACTAAGGATATAGTGTTGATGGGAATCTAATACATCTCCGATACACGGGGTGGCTGTTTTATTAGGAACAACTAGAAAATAACATAGACCCCCATCACAAGGCAGTGTGAGCTGAACCACATGCCTTTTTGGCAGTCTAGTTTGTTTACATGAGCACTCTGAACCAAACCTGAGAGAAAAATGTACAGCTAGTTTCAGTTTAAATGACTATTTATTAACTTGGATTCCTGTGTTTTTTTTTTTAATCCCCTCGGTAATGTTTAGACTACTGCACTGTAAATGACGGTAAAGCTTAGGTTATGCACCGTATAACTCTCTGTGAAGCTTCAGCATGTGACTCCACAGCGCCGCCACATGAACTCGTCGAGCTGCTTCTGTGTACTTCACTGGTATGTATATAAAAACGTTCTTCCTTTTGCTAAAAATAAACTTTACAAGTGCCTTCCATTTTCAGTGTTTGTCAAATACGTTTCCTATTTTGTCCTGTCTCACAAGCAACACAATTTGTACCAATGATCTATCTAACGTTTATCTGAGCACCATGGTCCATATACTATAATATGCCGATTAGGATGTTCTCTGTTAAATGGGACAGCCACACCCAACACACACACACACACACACACACACACACACACCAATTTTACCTAGATCTGTGCCTCTTTGATTAATGACATTGAAAGTTATAGAGCGAAAAAAAACACAATATTAACAATTATCTATAAAAACAAAATAAGAAAAAGGAAAATGTGACGTTTCACAGGAGTCTGGCCCAATGCAGTAAACTGTGGTCACATTTAAAAATAACTATTTATTACGACATATTCATCTCAGTTACAAGTGCACACAGTTCTTCAATTATAAATGTTTCTGTTTTTATGATGCTATTTGCATGATGTTGCTGTCTTGTTATTTAATTCTGGACATTCAGTATTTGCATTAATATATATTTGATACTCCTAATTTTTTACTGTGTTCTATAGGTTTCTTATCACTGTTGTTTGCTCAAGTAATCTATATGGTCAGGTTCGCTGAACACCTGTGTGTGTGTGTGTGTGTGTGTGTGTGTGTGTGTGTGTGTGTGTGTGTGTGTGTGTGTGTGTGTGTGTGTGTGTGTGTGTGTGTGTGCCAACTTAAATTACATTACATAATGGTTAGTTACATATAGTTGTGCTATTCATTTTATTATGCGTTATTAGTTACAGTAGCATTGTTGTACCCTGATAGATATTTAGCAATGAACATTTGAAAAAAGCAATTATTATGGGGAAACGCAAAATGTCTTTTCAAAATGTCCGCTGTAGTGCACGGATAGTGTAAGGATTATTGCCCACATTGCGAGAGCAATAACGGTCCATGATGTGGTATATATATCGCTCTTCCTGCAGTGATTTAGAGGACAGATCTCAAACATCAGTGCACTAGAGCAGACATTTTCAAAAGAGCTCTGAAACAGACTTTAAAGATATAAGTGTAAAAAGTTGTCAGGATGTTAACAACGAAAATAAAAATGACAGGAACGTTATTTAAACATATATAGCAACACCTGGGGACGTGCAACGCGCTATATATATATATATATATATATATATATATATATATATATATATATATAGTGTTGATGGAAATCTAGTACGTCACCGATACACGGGTGGCCGTTTTATTAGGAACAACTAGAAAATAACATAGACCCCCATCACAAGGCAGTGTGAGCTGAACCACATGCCTTGTTGGCAGTCTAGTTTGTGTACATCAGCACTCTGAACCCTACTCTTAGAGGCGGTCACGTGTGACACAGTGGTCTCTCTTCCCTTTATCATGCCTCTTGTTGCACAGTCCGATCAGATGAGCAGTCACAAGGTGCTATGCGCTATTAACGAGGCGCCTATAATTACTTCGTTTCTGCAGAAGCGTCAATGGTATATAATGGTACAGTCTTTAAACGTGCCCAGGCGTTAGTGTACGCGAGTAGTTATGTGGTTAGGAATAGATACACGCATTAAAGGTGCAGTGGCCCCAAATAGTTTTTACATGGTGTGTTCTGTATTGACAGTCGGGTGAAACAGCTGCTGAGATATGTAAGCAGATGGGACAGTCAACAAGTTCTGCATCATGGTTGGGTTCTCAGAATGGTGGGTTGTGTAGTTAAAAGAAACCAAGGGGGTCCTATTATAGTTTAGAATTAAACCTTATTTTGGGACAGTGCTAAACGGAGACATTACAAAAACGACTAAGCAAGAATTAGCCTTCCTTAAAAAAAAAAAAAAAAAAAAAAGTCATACTTGCATTTTTGTCTAGGAAGCAAAATGCTGATCTCGTTTTTAGAAGTGTAAGTAGGTAAACGTGAGGCGTGTTTTTAAAGGCATTGTTTGTGACACGGCTGTACTTTACACCTCAGGACGCGGTCTCTTTAAGATCGGAACACGAATCTTTCTCTGGGCTTTTGTTTTTGTCCCGGAATGATCACATGACCTAGCCAGTGACGTCACTCCCTAGCTCAACAGGACAGACTGAGAACAGCCCTGTGCAACAAGCATTTAAAGAAAGAAAGAAAAGAAACGGGGTAAGTTTTTGATTACATCGCTTTCTAAGGTTGTAACGATTCGGTTGCCGGGTAGTCGTGAACATTTAAAGTTTAAAAAAAAAAAAAGTTAGCAACAGCAATCGACTCACCAGCTGAGTCGGGTAGTTTGGAAACTGCTACACAAGCGAGTTTGTTTACACCTCTGTTTGACCAGATCGTGGCTCAGTGTTCAGCGGGACGGTTTTGGGATAGTTGAGGATTTTCGACTCACAACCCAATTGCGGGTTGAAAAACCTGAACACGGCTCCATCTCGTCACCTTTGTCAGAAAGCTAACGAATATTTACCAGATTAGCCTCGTACGTAAAACAGTTGCAACTACTTTATAACATGCAGTGTAGACTGAACGGGGCAAAGACAGGAAGCAGTAGGAAGTCGCATATACCGATTGTTTACGGTTCCTGTGTTGGGTTGCTTACTCTATATTTCTGTATTTGTATGCATGTATTGTATTGTCGGTGTGTCGCTTCAGCTGGACTGTGTGCTAAAATGTTTGAGACATTCGCCCTTCAGTTTACATCATTTGCACAGCAACTCATCGATAGAGTCGAACGCTTAGTTCTAATTTAATTAGAGACACTTGTGTCTGAGCAGAACGTGACCATTTCACCGAGGTAACATACAGTTAGAGCACAGAAGTAACTGCTTTTTAAACAAAAAAAAACTGACCTACGTTTTTCTTGCATTCAGTGGTAGGGTAGTGTAGTAGATGCATAAAAATTGAAGGTGTGAGAGAAATAAAAAATATCTATTTTTGCACCCTCTTTTCAGTCGCAGACCATAAGAAACAACTGCTGGGGTGAAATTGTTGGTAAAGCGTAGATAATTAAATTCAATGTCCAAGTCATGCTAAATTTTTCCCTCAGCCCCTAAGAGAAAGGCATGGAGACTGAACTGCTCCCTCCCTCACCCCCCTAAGAGAAAGGGTGCTTCCTCCAGTCCAGGGCATGCTTGAGGCACGGAGACTGAACTGCTCCCTCCCTGACCCCCTTAGGAGAAAAAGAGTCATCCTCTGTGAATAGGGCTATTCTTCCTCTTTTCATTATGAAAATCAAGCTAATCTTTCTCTGTCTCAAACACACACACACACACACACAAGGAAACAGTCCCAGGACATTTTGCAGAAGTAAATGTCATGCGCACCGAATCACATTTTCATAAACCAGCTGTGAAAGGACTGTGTTGGAAGTCACATGTCCAACTTCTTCATAATCAGCCTCGTGTTGCGTTGATGAAGTTCCACAGTCTAATAGTATTTCATTTGTCTTTAAAACTGCAAGCTTGAAATTTGATAGAGCAGCACTGCTAACTGTCAAACTGGTATGCGTACATCCCCTTATTATATTGTGGTGAATGTCTGTTTCACTAAGAACATATACATACACCATATCTGACTTAGATGTAACATTAGCGCTTTGATTTCATCTTAGAAATAACTGCAGCATACTTTAATATAACCCTGAAACGCCTGATTACTTTAGTGTGGGGAATAGCTTCCACAGTCATGTAACTCAGCCCTGCTCCTTGTTCCAACACAGGGATGACCCTTTTTAAATTCATTTTAACATGGAAAAATGCACTGTGAAAGGAGTATGAAAAAACGTTAGTAGCTTGCATTGCTGCCAGTTGCTGATTCCCCCCCCCTGTGCAGAAGCTGCTACTGTACGTTCCTTTTTAGGACCATGTACAGAAGACTCGCTCACGTCCAGCATTTTCTCAGTTGTGGTGAGGTGAGGCATCATTCAAGTAAAGCAGACCCGCTCCCAAAAGGACGGCAATGGATTTTTAAACCGCAGCATCCAGTACAAAGGGACTGTGTAGTGTAGTTAAAGCTGGGAAGCACAAACAGAAAGAGATGAAAAAAAGTGTGTCACATGATAGGGTTTTGCTGCTTGTAACATAACCAGATTGCAGAGTTTAAAATAATAATGCTAAATGCTATTGTAGCAGATTTATTTATAAACAATAACAAGTCGTTGTCATGCCGTCAAAAACCCATAAATACCTCCAATGTTTTGATTCAAAGACAGGCTCCCTTGAGAAAGATATGTACAACATATCGAAACGCTGGGCAGCATATATATATATATATATATAATATATATATATATATATATATATATATATAAAAAAACATCTTGGGTCAATTGGTTGGCAAAGATAGATTCTATGTTGGTTTCTTTATAAATGATTTACTGTGCTAATGTGTTAGGGTTGGCAGGTGGTGTGCTATCTTTAACAGATTATTCTGTATTTTCTCTCTCTGTTTCCTTCTCTAGAGTTGTGCTTTGAATAATCCTGTTGCAATTGTCAGGAGAAGCTCAACAATGAAACCACACTTACTTTACCAGCAGGTAAATGAAAAGGAAATTATTAAACTAGTAATCCCGAGCAGGGCTGGAGCCAATTCCTGTTTTACAATTCCGATTCCCTTTTTTAATCAATTTCAGCACGTGGTCTGTTCAAATGAGCTTCTCACAGCGGCATGCACAATACTTCAATTTGAAGTCACCGCGTGCTCGGCAATCAAAGTGACTTCGAGTTAAAGCAGTTGAACAATCGCAAACAATGATCACATCTCTGAAATATCAAGTCCAATTGGAATTGGGAATTGATTTAAAAAAGGAATTGGAATTGGGAATTGTAAAGCTGACCCCAAACCCTGATGAAGAGAACATCATTCAAAGTTTATTTTTTAATGTGTGTATGAAATCACATTGAAATCGCATTGAAATGGCATTGAAATGGCATTGAAATCATATTTATTTCAATTATGTGTGAGCCAAAGCTTTGTCAATAGGACTGTTTAGCCTTCTCCATTTGCTCCTGCTAAGGGGAACTAATCTAATTGTATTTCACGTTGCCAGTGTTGTGGATACTTTACCTAGTAAGCTATTGCATGCATCTATAACTCTCTGTATAAAAGGTGCTTGATACTTCCTAAATTTGTGACTTGGGATAACTTTACCATTTAGGATTTTCTAGGTTTTAAATGGCTTTCGTCGTCCCTTTTCCAGCTACCATAGAAAAACTTAACACAGACATCTCTTTATCGCAGACCCTGATTAACACTGGTACCTGACCAAGGCTAAACATTCAGTCGTCCAGGATTAGTGCTAATCGGGGAGCAGGCAGAAGATGATTAGGGAGAAATGTAACACCCACATGTATGATAAAATCGCTCAATAGCAGTAATGAACCTGAAAGCATATTGGAAATCAGTTGATGGATTTATTCAACAGCTCGTTTTTAAACTACATTGTGCAGCATGCTAAAATACCTAGTCGATAATATTTTTCTTTCCCTTGCATTACAGCTGAAGCCCTCAGGTGTCCTAGATGAGATGATAATTCAGCACAACACACAAGCCCTGAAGGTATGTGAATCTCAGGCTAGGGCAGTTATAATTATCATTAAAAATCCAGGTGGAATCGTTTAATTACACTTTCAATTATGCTGCAATAATTACAATTACAATTAACCAGCCAAGGTACAACTCTAAATACCGTTGCATTAGATTTGACCCCAGGTCTAGTTTTAATATAGGCATGGGTAACTTTAAGCACTCCAAATTTTTCGTTACTTTTAAACACATTGCTAACATGTTTAACGTGTCAGTATTATAGGTGTATCCTGCTGACCGCCGGCCTGGTCACCCTCCTGCTGGCCGTAATGTTTGTCCAGCTGCTGATCTTTCCTCTGTTCCTCCCCCCTCTGAACCGCACGGAAGACACGCTGCTACCACAGGAGAGTGGCTCTTGCAGTGACCCCTGCAGGTGAATGGAGTGAACAACACAGTGTAGACCTGGGCTTCTCGAACCCAGTCCCCGGGACCCCCTTTCTTCTGGTTTGCGTTCCAACTCGGCTCTCGGTTACTGAACTAAACCCTTAATTGAACTGATAATTTGCTTAATTATTATTATTTTTTTTTAATTGTTTTCAGCTCTTAAACAGTTGGCGATTTTAAGTTAACTATACAATGATGTAAGTAACTTGAAATGTGCAACTTTTTCTTTTAGGAGTTGAGAACAATTAAAAAGGCCTAACTAAGCAAGTTGTCAGTTCAGTGAAGGGTCTAGTTGAGTAACTGAGAGCTCAGTTGGAATGAAAACCAGCAGACACAGGACCGGGACCAGGGTTGGGGAAGTGCGTAGACTAGAGCAGTGTTATTTACCAGACAGCACCAGGACACCCTCTTGTGGTCGAATGTGTTACTTCAGTATTCTCTGTCTTGCAGGAAAGTAGAATGCCTTATGAGTTAATACTTGGTGTGCAGGGTGTCTCTGATTGTGTAAGAGACGTCATCTTGTGCAGTTTGGTTGATAGGACCGTGAAGTGAAGCTGGTTCACTCCAGTAATACATGCAGACCTACATGGGGTCATGGTGCATCTGGAGAAACTTGTCTTTAAAAATTTGTAGCGAAAGAATTGAAAGGGTGATATGTGTGTTTTTTTTTATTGTTTTTATTTGGGGTGGTGTTCTATGCACGGGATGACATCTGTACACAGGATATGAGGTACTCAAATTTTGGCAAATACTGCACAGTGATTGGTTGATTTCTGATACATGATTTATAGATATAAAGTGGATATCATCCTACACACAACGGATTCTATTTTAAAACTTATTTCGACAACCTCAATCCATTAACATAAAGGGCAACACCTGTCTGATCCTCTTGAGCTAAGCCCTGTAACAGATAGCTTGTTTCTGCAGCCAGCACTGACCGCCACTCCCTTGCTGTGTTACAGGATAGTGCTGGTGGAGAGCATCCCAGAAGGGCTGGTCTTCAACTCCAGCACCTCTAACCCTTCCATCTACCAGGCTTGGATGAACCTGATTGAAGAGGCCCGGAGCAGTGTGGACATCGCCTCTTTTTATTGGACGATGACCAACGAGGACACGAAGACCGAAGAGCAGACGGCCTGGCAGGTAGGGAGGGAATAACGGAGAACCATTAAGAGACGACAGGAAACGGCTCACAGTTTTGCTTAGTTTGTTCTTTGGCTGATCACTGGAGCCATCATTACAATTCAGCCACATATTCCAGCAAAGCTACATCTTGGTTGGTCCCCACCACTACTGGCTCATTTTATCTTGGCGAAAGCCAGGCCGAGTATTAGCATGAAGTAAATAACAGCTGCTCTCATGCAATAACATCTGCCCTGCTTAACTGTCCTCTGTTCTCTCGCTCAGGGGGAGAGGGTCCTGAAAGAGCTGGTGAAGTTGCCTGGGAATGGGGTCTCGGTGCGGGTTGCTGTCAACACCCCGCATGCCTCTCCGCTTCAGAGTGACCTGCAGGCCCTGCTGGATGGGGGTAAGCGAGGACTGGGCTTACTTCCCAGGAAACCAGCTGGCTACACAGGCCCACTGGACTAGGTTTACCGCCAGGACACTCTATAGAAGTTACGGGAATATAAAGTTTTAAATAAATTTACGCGTCATAAAGCAGGTTATAATAATCTACAAACAAAAACTAAAAAAAACACACTACTATAAATAATTTAAGAGCTAAATAAAGCTGCCGTAAAACTTCTCTGTTGGACTTCCATAATTCTGCTTAGTAAAGTTAATAAAGGGGTCAATACATTACATAAGACTTCACACCGAAGCCTATTGGCTGAATGCATAACTAGGTTTTCATTTTAGTGGTACTTAATATACATCAGATTATATCATTTGAAATAACCCTATTATTTAGCTTGAGTAGGTTCAGAGATTGAGAGCTAATGGACTAACGAGAAGTTGAGTTTGGGGATGAGGGAGTCGCATAATCATAAATGTTATAGATGAGCAGTTACGATTTCAAAAGCCACTCAAAAAAACCCCTAAATAAACACAACAGATGGGCCACCTACCTCGATCTTGTGAGTCACGACCCTTGACCGTTTTAGCCAGTCCTTGGATGTTGTAATAGTGTGTAGCGTGTGAGTGTGTGTCCTGGTTTTGTTTTTGCTAGGTGCTGTCGTTCGTGAAGTGAACCTGCCCAAGCTGACGGGCGGCGTCTTGCACACCAAGTTCTGGGTGGTGGACAAGAAGCACGTCTTCATCGGGAGCGCCAACATGGACTGGAGATCGCTGACGCAGGTGAGAGTCCCACACGCGACCTGATGACATTTCAGGATCTCTTCAGTTCACCGGAACGATTTAACCAGGGGTGTGCAATCCCGGTTCCGTTGGGCCAGTCCTCTCCGGGTTTAACAGGTGATATAATTAACTACTCCAGGGTCTGGATGTACAGCTGCAGCCATGTCTTTTGCATCACCCTATAGATTGAACTCAAGTCTGATGAAAAGTAATGTTACGTTAACATACTGAATTGCGTACTGCTTTGTAGTTTTCCATGTACTTGGCGATAAACTGACAAAAATTGAAAAATGGGACATTTCAAAATCTAACGTGAAGTACTGTACCACTGTTATGGCTTCCGGAAGATTTTTGCAATATCACTTTGTACTTTTTTTTGATTAAATGATGTTAAATAAAAGATCTAAATTATGTTCGTGTAGTTTTTTTTTTTTTTTTAAATGATGGCTCAATCGTAAAATAGTCTCAATCCTCCCCTCTTCTCTCTCTCCCCTCTCCTCTCTCTCCCCTCTCCTCTCTCCAGGTAAAGGAGTTGGGTGCAACTGTGTACAACTGCAGCTGCCTGGCCCAAGACTTGGAGAAGATCTTTGAAGTCTATTGGTTCCTAGGGCAGCCTGACGCCACTGTCCCCTCTCATTGGCCCAGTAACTACTCCACCCCCTACAACAAGGACACACCCCTCGAATTGCCTCTTAATGGGACCTTGTCCAGCGTTTACCTGTCGGTAAGCAAGCAAGCAAGCAAGCACTGAAACATAACGAAACTACTGTGCATTGACAAGCATTGAGACTGGAAGTCTTTCTTGACTAAGATACTAAGCCAGACTTAGTCAAAATGTTAGTCGGAGAATTCGAGGAGTTGTAGCTATTTGATCAAACTATACCCAGTCGAGGTGAGACACAGCAAGACTATTGTTTTGAGTATTTTACAGCACAATCAGTCCGTGCTTATTCTTACGAATGCAGGGTTATCATGGGATTTCAGTAAAAGCAGTGGTAGTGGGCTGAATTCACAGTAACTCCCAGCTTGTTAAACTCTGTTGAATTCCGTGCTGTGTTTCAGAGCGCCCCTCCAGCGCTGTGTCCAGAAGGACGGACTCAGGACCTGCAGTCCATTCTCAGTGTCATCGACGACGCGCAGGACTTTGTGGACATCGCTGTCATGAACTACCTCCCCACCATGGAGTACTCGAACCCCAAAAGGTGCCTGCATAATCGCATTCAGTTTTACTCCCAAATTCCCTGGTTCGCTTTCCAGTTTGTCTGCATTGCATAAGGTAAAGTAGCTGCAGACACAAGCTTCCTCTGTCCTTGTAACTTTCCGGACCCTCTTGTAAACAGCGGTCATTCAGCTGCTGCTGGGGTGTATGGAGGACACATTTGCCCATTCTCCTGAGATTCAGTTGAGTTAAAAGGGAAGACTATTTGTTATACAGTAGTCTCTGGCTAAGAAAACACCCCTCGGGAAGCAAGCAAAGTGTTCTCTTAGCCCAAGTCTTCTTGAAGACAATTGACCACCAGCCATAATATGCTAAGGTGCCTGCAACTTCAGCGTTTGTTATGCTGTGTGCCACAATCACCTTCAATTCTTTACACTTAAATATACGAATCCTACATCAATGTTTGCTCAATTCTTAGTTCCACCTTCTTTATGCTGTCTGTTTCATTAGAAACCAGGCATTAATAAAAACAAAATATTTGATTAAAAAAACTTTAAGCAATATTAGCTTACCAGTTAGCATGCATTATAATAGGGAAAAGTAGACCCAGACACAAGCTGCTTCTCTCCTTGTAGCTTTCTGATCACTCTGTGAATTTCAACGCTATCTTTCTCCAGCAGCTGGGTGGTAGGAATGTCATTGTTTCTATGCTGTATTAGCAAGTGTGAGTCTCCTGAGCTACTCTGCTGAATTTATGAGGAAGAGTGTGTGTGTATCACTGTGTGTTTGCTCTCTAAACCTGTGTCCCTCCCTTCCTCAGGTACTGGGCTGCCATCGACACTGAGCTGCGCCGGGCTGCGTACGAGAGGCGTGTGCGCGTGCGTCTTCTCATCAGCTGCTGGCCTCACTCCGAGCCCACCATGTTCCCCTTCCTGCGCTCTCTGGCCACCGTCAACGACCGCGAGAGCGGGCTGGACATCCAAGTGGTGAGGGGTCTTTCTGTCTGTCTCCCTTTCGGTCACTGACAGCTCTGGGTGGCTAGAAACCTTTCTTTTTTTTTTTTTTTAACAAGTAAGTGCAATGTATCCTGATGTTTATTCCAATAAGAGATTATCAGCCATTAGTTGCAACTGTACGCTGCAACTGAAAATCTTGGAAAATAGTGAAAATATGGAACTTTCCACACGTGCAATTAATTTCAGTAGTAACAGAAAAGGAACACCAAGCCACCAATGGTAAAATGCAGGAAATTTTTGGAAATTGCTTAAGATGCCTAATTAAAGCACAAATGAGTCTAACATTTTCACACATGATTGATTACTGACCGAAAACTAAAATTCTCACCCCCCCCCAGAGGTTTTCAAGCAGGTAGGTATATAAAGGATATAAGTGACAAATCTTGAGGTGTGCTAATAAATTTGCACACTACTATATGCAAAAAAAAAAAAAAAATCTATAAATCAATCATGCACTGTATTTTAATTAAATTTCATTTAATTTGATCGCTAATGTAAACTAGTAGTAGCATGGCTATTATTCCCCTTACTGCTACACTGTCTGCTAGTAACCTTGTTCTGTCTCTTTGCTTCACAGAAGCTGTTCGTGGTCCCCTCCACTCAGGTTCAAGCCCAGATCCCCTTTGCCAGAGTCAACCACAACAAGTACATGGTGACTGACAAAGTGGCCTATATCGGTAGGGGCAGTATACTGAACGCTGAGCTACTTCCCTCGTGTTACAAGTGTTCTAGCAATCCATGCATAAGCGAAAACCCATGTGTGGCTTTAGAAGCTATTTTACTGAAACCAAGGCACAGGTGCAGTAGATTTCTACAGACTTGTGAGATGTTAGTTCTACCTTTCCAGCAACTTTTGACCAATCTCACTCTTTTACCATAAAAGACAGGGCAAGGTGTAAATATTAACTTTGTTTTAATTAATTAGAAAACAAACAAACAAAAAAAAAATACATAGTTAATGCTCAAGGTTAGAAGCTTCCACATGTCCTGTACCCAGTCCTGGTGTTCAGAACTCCCCATAATGAAGTCTGTTATTATTAATATTGAAATGATCAGGAGCCAGGAGTTTGAACACGGTTAGAAACTCACACTAGCCCTGCTGCTGCTGCTGCACCCAGTCCTGGGGTTCAGATCTCCCCTCAATGAAGACTAGTATTATTAATATTGCAATGATCAGGAGCCAGGAGTTTGAGCAGGGTTAGAAACTCACACTAGCCCTGCTGCTGCTGCACCCAGTCCTGGGGTTCAGAGCTCCCCTCAATGAAGACTAGTATTATTAATATTGCAATGATCAGGAGCCAGGAGTTTGAGCAGGGTTAGAAACTCACACTAGCCCTGCTGCTGCTGCACCCAGTCCTGGGGTTCAGAACTCCCCTCAATGAAGACTAGTATTATTAATATTGCAATGATCAGGAGTTTGAGCAGGGTTAGAAACTCACACTAGCCCTGCTGCTGCTGCTGCACCCAGTCCTGGGGTTCAGAGCTCCCCTCAGTGAAGTCTATTATTATTAATATTGAAATGAACAGGAGCCAGGAGTTTGAACAGTCAGGCCGCTGGTAAATGTGCTCTGAATTGACTGATCACACTTGTATGCGACTCGCCTGTGTCTACAGGTCGATTATGCTGACTGATTAAGCTGATTGCTCATGCAACGATAAGGGAAGGGTTTCTCAAACTCCTGGCTACTGAATCAATTAAACAGTATACTGAATTGATGGTAGTTTGGAAACCAAGGACTGGGTGCAGGGCTATGGTGAGTTTCGAACCCTGTCCATTTCTTTAGAATTTTTTGTCTGATGGTAGGTAGTCATGATGAAGACATAGCTGTCAAAACCCTGGAGCTGAATTGATCAAATAGATGACTCAGTCTGGGAGGGTGCGTCAGCCTTTATTTTGTGACTGAATCAACACCAATGGTTGACGAGCTCTACACCATCTGTGAATAATGGTGGTAGTCATTGTCTGACAAAGCTCAGTGAATCCGTTCTATCAGTATATATTTTGATTTCTCCTGCAGGCACATCTAACTGGTCTGGAGATTATTTCTTGAAAACTGCGGGCTCTGCGCTGGTGGTGAATCAGACAGCGTCCCAATCCAGCGAGCCCACAGTGCAGGAGCAGCTGCAGGCCGTGTTCCAGAGGGACTGGGAGTCCATCTACAGCACCCAGCTCAACCAGGACACTGACATCGGCGACATCTGCACAGTGAAATGAGAGCCGAGAGGAATGCAGGCACGCTGCCCAGAGCACTGGAGAAGCAGCCTCCCTCCCCAGGGAAAGAGCGCGTCTACTACTGCAGACAGACATCTCCACTGCCTCCAAAACAGAGCCAGCAACAATATAGCGTCTTCCATTCACTTACCAGCAGTGTGCTGGGGAAAAACACAGTCATTTTGCACTGAAACACTGCATGCAACAGATATGTGTATGCAGGTGTCTATCTATCTATCTATCTATCTATCTATCTATCTATCTATCTATCTATCTATAATGAAAAGTCATTGCTAAACTGGAAACTCTGTGTTTTAGTAATTGGATGCAGTCTTTCAGCTTCTGTGTTCTTGAGTACACTTCCTGTTTTCTACCATGCTATCCGATGAAGGCGGAAGATGTAAGATTGTAGCTAATTATTATCCTGATGATTTGGATCCTGATTTTCTGTATATATAGTTTAGTTTTTAAGGCTGTCGTAATTGCTTATTGAAATTTCACTTGGTGTTTTTAACCCTAATGAGTAAATTAAATACCTAATTCTTTTAATTTTTTTTTTTTTTTTCGATATCTGTGGTATTGTTAAAGCCTCGATCAAATGTGGACTAAAGTTTTCGAATTACAAAGGGTGCCGTTTGGGAAATATTTCAGGTAGTGCATCTTTGTAACTCTGGGAGTGTGATTTCATTTTTAAATAAAATGCGACTTGAGTTAGTGCTGCCCTGCTGGTCGTCATTGCTGTGAAGCTGCTTGCTCTAAATGTAGCACAACCTAGTGTCTGTTATTCAGACTGCATGCTATTGTGATTGCTGATGTTGGGAGACAGATCAGTCAAAACGAGAACCATTCGCTACACTCTATAATAATTTGCAGTAACATAATTCAGCTTTATGTCAAGTCTGAGTTATATTATTTAATTATTGCATATAAATATAGTATAGAGTGCTGTGTGGTACAAGCCTTTATGATCCCCAATACAGGCTGGAAGTGGGAGTAAATTCATCTTTATTTTTTATCATTTAAATGTAGTTAAACGTTTTCCACTTTCAAGGTCTAATACATACAGTGCACCCCGTTTATAAGGCAGCCGTTTATAGTGCGGAACAGGTTATAAGGCGGATCGATCATGGCTTCCATTTGCCCCATAATGCCATGACAGTGACACTAGTATTCTCGTTATAAGGCGGAACACAAATAGCACAGTCTCTCAAGTATGGACCTAGACTACAGCGTTATAAAAGGGGAGCACTTTATCAAAAAATCTCACCTGTATATATAACTGGATGGATGTTACATGCAAGAAATTCGTTTTTTTCGCCCCCAAAGTGAGCATTAAGAAGGGCGTAAAATCAAAACTTCTTGGTATAAAAAAATTTGTATGCGTTTTACAACATGGCTACATTAAAACCGAAACGAGAAAACAAGACGCGCTAGACTGCCTTTTTTTCTGTCCCCCCCCCCCCCCCCCCCCTTTTTTTTATGGAAAATTAGAAGAAATCAAGCAAAACCTAATAATAAAACTGACAAACCTTCCCCTTCAATCCCCTTCAAGGAGTGCATTATAGTTGATGTCATTCACGTTGGGTCACAAATCCACAGCTGCTTTTGGGCTTAAACTACTTGCAGCTCACAAATTAATAACATAAATTCCATTAAAAAAAAGGAAAAATTACGCTGTTTTCCACATAGAAAGAAACAGCAAAACATATCTGATACTAAAGTACAGCCCCCCTCAGCCATCTCCTGCCCAAGCAGAATCAGCTTTCTAAAAGTGGGGTCTGAGTGCTGCGAAGGGTGCTGCTTAGCTCCGTAACGACTGTTCTGGTAGGTCGTGACCGGCTGCCTCATTGTGCCATTGCTGCTGTGCTGGTGATGGTGCCTGGGCAGCTTCTGGTGGTCTGAGATGGACTCCATGGAGGTAGAAGGATGGTAACCCCCTCCTGGTCCACCTTCACCCCAGAGCTTCATCTCAGTTACCAGCTCTGTCTTGTCAATCCTGAGACCGTCCATTTTGTCAATGGTCCTCTGCACGTTAGCGACCACAGGGATCTGTTGGACTGAGTTGTTGTGGTAACACTCATCTCTCGAGTTCTGATCCTTGGTGAAGTGGTAGCAGGGTTTCTTGTCGTCTACCTGGCTGATCGGGTAACTTAAAGCTTCCTGGAAGCCCAGCATGGACGCCTTGCAGTACTTGGAGTGAAGCAAGATGATCTTGAGATGCTGCATGGTCACGAACATGTGCTGCAGAGCCGAACTGGGGGTGATGCGTTCGTAGGAGTCCAGGGTCAGCATCCTCTTCAGGAGCTCCACCATGCTCTTGCGGCCAACGCTTTGTCGTCTTGGAAGGTGGCAGCTTTGGAGGCGTTCATGGTCTCCAGTTCGTCCAGCGAGCTCAGAACTTGCTTCCTCCTCTCCTGGAAGACCTTGCCCTACGGGAGATCCTCGGTGGAGATCCTGGTAGAAGATCCATAAGATCCATAAAGAAATTCTAGCCCTTCAAGACTGTCAAGAAGTTCCACCTTTGCTTATTGCATTGGAAACACTGTTGTGGGGCTCCAATGATGAGATGCCGATATTCTCCACCTGGCGGAGCTGATGGGTCCGGACTCTGTCCACGCCCCTCAGGTGTAGTCCTGACTCTGGTCCCGCCCCCTCACCTGAGTCTCAGGTACAGCTGGGAAGATGGCGACAAGGCGAGTTTGTGCTGCTGGTCTAGCTGAATTAAATTTTTTAAATGTTTTAAAACTTATTTTAAAATATTTGCTTAATTTACGGTGTGCTGTTTTTTTTCTGTTTTGTAGTTACAAGTTTGAACAAAAACCGTTTCGTCCTAATTAAGGTAAGTCTATTTGTCTGCTTTAAATTCAACATGTTTTGCTTGCAGTTGAACTGAGAAATGAATGCATCATTTAACATATATAAATGCTGATGTTTAGTTTGTTTAGGGTGAGCTTCATTTGCAATATTGGCTAATATTTCATTTGCTAATATTTTAGCCATTTCGATTTGCAAACCGGTTTTTTTTTCCCCTTTGCTGTTGAGTCTGCATAGTTGTTAAAAGCGAATGAAGCGTGCTTCTATCTATATCTAACTATCTATAATTTTGTACGCTGCATGTTTATATTTATATTGGTTTGTTCTGATGTGTTGTGGTGTATTTGACATGCAGTGTTATACACGCATAACATAATTCATTTGTAAATATAATTTGTTAAAAACGGCGCGTGCAATGTATTGCAGTGCGTTAACATAACACAGCTGGATGCACGCTCCCCAGTGCTGCTGAAATACGTTGGATGTCTTTGGATGTTATACACAATATCTCAGCTAAAGTATTTCTGTTAATTGAAAATATCAAATGCCACTAAACAAGAGTGGGGTAAAATAGTGACTCGAGCCGGTAGAAAACAAAAAAACAAACAAACAAAAAAAAATAGCCTTGTTATAGTTATGTATAACTAATACAAATTATATGTCAGTAAGGATCTCCAAAATATTGCTGCCAGGTAGTTTAACATCAATTGTAGTCCGTTATATATATATATATATATATATATATATATATATATATATATAATACAAATGTGATGTTTAACTTAGTTTGTTGCAAAAATCTGTACACATTGTAATTGAACATTAAAACTAGGCAGGCAATTGTCCGTCTACAAGAACCTCTTCGTCTGTTATGGGAGGGTGTGAAATGGGTGACTTATTCAGTTTGATTCTTGGTAAGTGGAGAGTTTACAGTTACAGATTATTGTGCATTATTAGATTGCATTGCCACCTTTATATTGAGTGTCGTTCAGTATTCGGTAATACAAATACAATTTTCTGAATGATAGCATCATATTGTTAGGCTATGTACATGTAGCGTTTCAATGTAATTTAAAAAGTAGTGTATGTTCATTAAGAAAACTTGGATAATCACTCAAGGTATGCATTTGCACACCCACGTGAGTCGTGTATACTAATGTACGCTTTATTAAGATGTAGCTGCGCTCTGAAAACACAAACCGGGGCATTTCAGAATGTTAACAACACGGCCCCGACAATAAGTACCATCGATCAGGATCTGAAATGGAAACCTGCGTTCGTTTTTCACATGCAATCAGTCATTTAAAAGAATATTGCAAGGATGAATAACCTTCTGAAATAGAACTTTGCAGCAGAACACACAGTACCAGTAAAAAAAAAAAAAAAAAAAAGTGTGTGTATATATATATATATATATATATTGAACAATGCCAATGGAATCATCCATTGTGAACGGTTCAGGATTTGTATAACTTGATTTCTAAAGGGTTATCTGTTACTTTATTATCCTTTATTATTTGATGCGTTGCTTATTCTGTTTCATGTCCTCTGTTTGTTGATTGTTATTATTACATTTTTTTTTTGTTGTTTCAGGGAAGCCGTCTGACTTTTCCTCGGCAACTTTGCATTGTGTGCCTTTCTTGGGAGGTTGAAGCAAGGAGAGAGTTCATGACTTTGTTGGCAAGTTGTCGTTTTTCACATGTCTTGCAGCTTCATAGTTAGCATTTTGGTTTAATACTGCAATTTGCAAATTTATCTACAGTGATGTTACGTTTCTGTTCTAGCCAGTGATATGAAGTCACTTATTTCCATGCACTTTGTGTATTTGTGTTGAATTGTGGTCGCTATTTACCTGCTTGATTACGTCATGGATTCACTGTGTAATAAAGCTGTATTGTTTATTTCTGTGTCCATCGTTTTCTACTAGATCCATGTTGTCTGGCTTTGGGTAAGTTGTTTGGTGCGGAAACCTTGCTGAGACCAGTGGTGAATACAGTACCTAACAAACGATGCAAGGGAGATTTCCCCCCCCCCAACTTGCACAATTGGCGAGGGGGAGCTCCGTTTCATTTTTTGTTGGATACTGCGGAGGCCACCCCCTTTTTGTGTCGGTGCAAATTTTCCCGCCAAAAAACTTAGTATATAGGGTACCCGAGGGGGTTGTCCTTTCACATGTCAATCAAATGAAGCCAGGATGTAGCCAGCCCACCTCTCTTCCCCAGTGGGGAAGGGAGGTGGGCTGGCTACGCCCTTGATTGTGTGTGTGCATATTTACACTGCCCTCTATCAGATATTGGGATGTTCACGGTTAACCCAATATCCGGAGGAGGGCAGTGTACCTGTGCATACACTTATATGGTAGTAATATCACGGCATTGTTACTTTGAGCACACCAGACTGCAGCCAGCTCAGCTCCCTCCTTCAATGGGAGATAGGCTGGCTAGCGTTTTATTTGGAGTGTTCAACTTTACAATACAGAGATATTGGCACCATATATGCATACAGGTATATAGGGTATCAAGAGCACAGCTGGAGCACTCCAAATAAGGCGGTAACCAGCTCACCTCCTCTCCCAATGGGGTGGAGAGGTGGGCTGGCTATTGCCTTGTTTGGAGTGCTCCAAGTACCTCCACTCCTGTGCTCTCAATCACCTATATACTAAGTTTTTTGGCGGGAAAATTTTCACATGCGCAACCAAGGGTAGCATCTACAGTATCCCGCAAACCGTGCAATAGAGTTTCCCCCTTATCGCCAAGAGCGCGATTCAAAGAGAAACTGCATTGCGTGGTTTGTTGGGTACTGGAAGCAAATGCACCGGGAAGATTTTCTTCTGCTAGCCAAAAACGTCACCAGACATCATCATCCGTAACCCGTCAAGAAACAAGGAATACTACAATAAAAAAGACACATTTATTGAAAGAAACACATTAAGTAAATGTAGCATTTCCAAAAGCTACCAATGACACTGTTACTACTGCACAAAATAACTGCTGTAGGAATTAGGTTGTGTTTATAAAAAAATAAATAAAAACTCCAACATGGAATTTAAAAAAAAAAAATCATACAAATATTTAAATCAACAAGGCAAGACTACATTACTCCTCATGGAAACGGACACCGTCAACGAGAAGCAGGAACAGCAAGATTAACAGACCCAGATCATCACCGTTTTCCTGAAATAAAACAAAACATGCGATAATGAACTTGAAGCATTTACACTGTATCACCCAAACTACATTAAACCTTGTGTTTAAATGTGTTCTACCATTGCGATTGGAGCATCTATATTAAGGGAGTGATCTCACATGAATACCAAAACACTGACATCACAAATACTGAATGTGTGCGCAAAACGCGGAGGAAGAGAGATATTGACTTACGATTTGAACTTGAAGTCAGTAAGCCTCGCAAGGCAGACGCTGGACCCAGATAGAATAGAAGAGAATCTTCTGCAATAGAAGAGCTAAAATAAAAAACAAGTAAGCAAACAGTATATCAAATGCAAATATGTCAAAGGAATGTCCTTCATAAGAGTCAATCTTTACACATTGAAGTTATACATAATTCTATTCATGGAATAGAACCAACTTTTTTTTTTAACATTCAAATGGCTCTAGAACCCAATCTCTGCAACAGAGTGTTCTTTACGGTATAACATAACACACAGGAACCACTTTCACTGTTATTCCATTTTACCTGCGCATGACTATCAGACTGATACAAAACTGCACATTAAACAACACTGCGTTATGTCACTTACACACAGGCGTATTAGCTTATAAAAGCAACCGTGCAGCACCGACTTTACTCCATCTAACGCTTAAGTTAACAGTAAGCATATCACAATATTCATTATAACAATGAATATTAGTTAACAGATTTGTTTAAGCATGACAGTGTAGCTCAAAATATTTTAATGATCACCAGATGTCCCGAAAATGCAACTTTCGTACAAATGTATCCATCTATTTTCAAAGTGAATTCTGATATGAATTATAACGGACAGTATTGATCACCTTACAGTGTGGTGATCGTAGAATCATATTTTAAATACAAACATACACATCACCAAGAACACATTATTTCAATTCATTGTTTTCTTAAATAGATTGATTCCACTGTTTTCTATTTTCACTTGTAATTGTAACAAACAGGCTAGTGCAATGTTCAAAATACGTTGTCCTATGAAGCTCAGCGTCATTATCCTCAGATCATCTAAACAACAATAAAACAAAAACCGTAATTATACACGTTTTCGTTTATATAGTGGAATGTGTATCAGAGAGTTGAGAATGCGAATAATACAACAATACCTAAATGCAAAGGAAAGACCGCCAATGATACTCCTTTCTGTAACTTTGTAACACACAGAAATATCCAGGATTATTTAAAAAAGTTTAGAGATTAATGCCTCAAGGACGCCGTTTTTGTATTAAATTGCTTCATTAAATGCCCACGTATTTTATTTTTTACGCACTCGCTGGTGTTATTATATTTTACGGTACTGGTCCCGGTAACATATAAGTTTAAACGCATTAAAACAAAGAGTTAGCGTTATGTGAAATACAAAGCCATGTATTACCTTTAGAACGCCTGGTTCCCCTTTTAGTATTTGGATTTGGAAAACAAACGCTGTGGATACTTCGTAGGCTATCCCGCCGGGGAAATAAATAAATAAATATTATTTATGTTTATATATTTATTTACATATATATATATATATATATATAATATATAGTATATATATATATATATATACACACACACACACACACAAATAAAATGTAGCAAAAGGAGGAGCACAAACTCACCTTGCCGCCATCTTGCCCGCAGTACCTGCGATTCAGGTGAGGGGGCGGGGTCAGAGTCAGGACTACACCTGAGGGGGCGGGGTTTGAGTAACAACTACACCTGATGGGGCGTGGTCGAGGCAGGACGGCCTGGAGAATTTCGGCATTTCATCACTGGAGCTCCAGTGCACAGAAATGACCTACCTGGACAAATGCATTATGCATTATTAAACAGTGAATAATATGCCATTTTAAGTCTCAATGGAGGCTGACCTTAAAGGCTCATTTTTTAAACAATCAGATATTTCCCTTATCTGGGTCTGAACGATGTATGAACCGCTTTATCATAAAATATGGTCATTAAACAAATTTTGAATTTTATATAACTGCAGTGTACAAACTTGAAAGCATATGAACATTTTTAAACTTTTTGTGTTTATTTTAAAAAATGGGAATGAACATTTTGTATAATTACAATTCTTGAACAACAATTTTACTGCACTGTGTTTACTTTTCTTTTTAAACAGCTGAAGAAGGGCTTTTGCTCGAAACGTCCTGAAAATAAAATATTTTTTAATCTTTTAAAATCTGTGTGTACATTTTTTAAAAACCTTTTCATATATATATAGAGAGAGAGAGATTGACCCACCTTAGCACCAGAAGTTGGGCATGAAATCAATGAAAGTCTTGGTCCAA
Source organism: Polyodon spathula (assembly GCF_017654505.1). Classification (NCBI taxonomy): domain Eukaryota; kingdom Metazoa; phylum Chordata; class Actinopteri; order Acipenseriformes; family Polyodontidae; genus Polyodon; species Polyodon spathula. Next base: position 1,788,965 of record NC_054573.1, on the reverse strand, counting down.
GTTTTGTGTCCAGGGGAATAGCGACTGCCGACTCCTAGGGCAAAGCTGACTGTCAAAATGATCCCGTATTGGTTCAATTGGAACTCGCTTGTATTTAATTAATCTTAGCACTGATTACTGAGTATTTTTCTGAAGAAATTGCAGAGCTGGGGTAGGGAGTAGTCTCAGTTAAAAAGACGGTAAGACATTTTAACATGGGAAAGCTGAAAATGTCATATGAATGTACAGGACGATACCATTAAGTTTGCACTGTATTTTTGCTGTTTTACAATGCCCATGGTTATATTTGCATTCTTTACCCATGTCTTCCATGTTTATTAATATGTACCATACCTCGTTTTTCTTTGCAATGCTTATGTTACCATGTTGTCACTGTGCTCTACATTTGGCTGTGCTTGTACTACGGGAAACCTTTATAAGGAACAGCTTGCAAGATACAGCGCATCCGAAGCAGTTCTGGCAAACTGTGGTATTGCTTCCCTTACCAGAGCAGGACATATCATTGCATTTGTGGTTTTTAGAGCTTTTAACCTCATTTCATCTCACCGTCAGGGGATTGGACAGAATCCGTAATGACAGTGTAGAATACAACATTGCCCGTTACAAATACAAATGGGAAAAATAAGAAAGTGGCAGTAGACAAGTTCACTGGTGTAAATACTATTGTATAACTGACAACATGTCTGTTGTATAGAGATTAAAACATGCATGTACCGTTTATATGACCTCAGTAAAAAATATCGAGTATTTTAAGTATTTTGTGATCTTTCTTTTTTTTGGGGGGGAGGGGGGAGGGGGGGGGGGGTGGGTTCTTTAATAAAAATAACAAAAATAGTCAGCATTATTTTTTATGAATTTTTTTTTTTTTAGTACAAACGGTCAGTGTAAAAGGTACATTGTCCTTCTTGTTTATTTAAATAATTTGAACTTCTATTAACAAACTTAAAAATACTCTGATATACTCGGTAAAAGAAAGAGAGAGAGACAGAAAAGCAGGCAAATGGTTTAAGGCAAATATCTGGTTTTCACAGACCATTCCCAAACTCAAATCTGTCCATATTTTCTGTTTCATTTGTATTGGGCTGCAGATCTCGCAGACTTTGATACAGGTCTGATAGTAGGAGCTCAGTTGGATCCCACGAAGTCCACACATTAAGGGCATATATATATATATTATTATCCTATATATTACATATATATATTATATATATATATATATATATTATATATCCCGGTAGACGATTGAAGTCTCTTGCTGATGGGTATATATTTTCCTCTAAATGCATTCTGCAAGTTCTGTCCAGAATGTAAGTCGCCAGCGTGAATCGAAACCACAGAGTTCAATCTTTTGTTAGAGTCCATCCCTCTAAAATGCTGAAATCCAATAAAGTAACCCCCAAAATTTAATTCAAAGAGACCATGCAATCTGCAGTTAATAAACGCTGGCAGGTTTTTTAAATTGAAGATCCAGAAATTATGAAAACTAAGGAACAAAAGAGCGCTCAAATTCATTTCAGGACAGATCTGATCTGGATAGCTTGTGGAAGTTCATTAGTCTTTTAAAGAACACAATATATATTTTGCCTGTACATTGTTGTTTTATAATGAAGTAAAACCCCCAACATAAAATTATTCTGGGTCACATGAAAGTAAAGCACATTTCAGATCACAACTGTATACAGGAAAAACACGATATTAATGCAATAAAGTTCTAAAACGATTAATAGATTTTAAGGTACAGTTTAGAGCATTTTCCACTTAAAAAATCTCAATAAACACAAATAATGAAGCCACCTCACATTATTAGCAATATTTTCTATTACACATTGCAATAAAATATATTTACAGTTAATATAATTCACACGACAGTTTGTCAGATTCAAAAGAAAGAAAACTTGCATAGGGCCACAATCGCCAATCACCTTCAGAAGACGAAAGAGAAAGAGTCTTCAGTGGCTTGCAGTTTTGAACCCTGGGTTGCACAAGAATTGGATTATAAGAACAAGCAAAAGCCCAAATATCCTCCCTCCCTTGAATGGCTAAAACTAGTACATTCCCAGGCAAACTCACCTTGTTCATGCTGCCATCTAGTGGAAGCCTAGGGGAAGACACCCTTTAATATGATGGGTATCGACTAATGTGACATGGACGTGGATTTTTAGAGTATGTTTAAGCAATGTAAGTAAATAACAAGCTTCACAAATGATTAGCCACAAAAAACAGAATAGGGAGTATCCATTAATTGTTCTTAGAAGTATTAAATGCTTGTCCTATTGATTGGTAGCAATGTTGAGCTGTCTTACTGAAATACCCCACCACACCACGCGCTGGTATATGGTTGGGTACATATACCCCATGCTGGTTTAGGGTACAATACAATACAAATGCACGCTTATACAGATCATGTTAATGCAATTCAGATATTTAAATACCCCCAGGTTTAAAATAACAGCAGTAAATTCATCATGAATTCCATTTGAATGCCACAGGAATAACATCTGTATGTCTTGTGCTCTATCTCAGAGTTCTGAAGTAATGCACTGATGTCAAGCAGCAAAGCACACAGGAAACAAGATTGCAGGTGAGCCTGGCTGCTGAAAAACGGTACATTAAGAAAACAGGGGAACTGAAGATGGTAGCATGTAAGAGAGCAAATGTGAGATTGCTGCATAAAAAAAATGCTGAGCAGTGATAGCAAAGCCAGTATCATCAACCACAAAAACATGGAAATAAAGCACCTTTACAATGAGTCTGTGGCTATTATTATCACCCAATCTACCCTGAATAAAAAGACAATTCATACCAGATGACAATCAAAGTTTTCAGACTAACAAACGTGGCCAAAAAGGGTCTTAATTGAACACTTTGTTTCTTTCTCATAGGTCTAGACTGTTAATTGCTAATCAATAATTGAAGAATGCAGTGGTATTTACTGTCAATACAAATACATGTTCCATTATGTTCTGATAAGGCACAGGACTGGCTATTTGAATCCAAATATATTTTAGTGTCGTCCCAAGGCAGAGTCACATTATAAGGCATTCTAGTATATAGCACTGCAGCTTAATACAGCAAATGTAACAGTAGACAATGATATTAGATGCATGTTAGCAGGCGTTTATAAAAGCCCATTCAACAAGGACCACACAGGCTAAAGAAGCAAGCCCATTTCAGTCAACTCTTTGTATTGGCTTGGTGAAACTCGCTAGACAGAAATGTACTCATGGCATCTTCTAGCATCCACTGATTGTCCAAGCAAAGCACTTAAACCTGTTGTCATACTTGTCAGTGCTACATTAGACCTGTCCCTTGTTTTCAACCGTGGGATACAATTCATAAGCATGACCACCGTGAAGACCTTAGAATCAACATGACTGTATCTGATGGGTCTATGCAACAGGTTCTGGAGGTCCATTGCTGTACGACTCTGTAACAAACGTCCTACAAGTCCTGGTAGTAGATTTCTTCAGAGTTGGTTGACTGCTTAAGCATAACCAACAATCAGAACTGAGCAAGCAAAGATGAATAATAAGGTGTTAACTTTTATAACGAAGGGGATGAACGGAGTTCATGTTGTCTACAGTTCGATGTTGTTAAATGGTTGTGGATCTCTCAGCCACTGATTCTGTTGCTCTGTGCTTCAGCATTTTAGACCCCGCCACCACACCGCCCTCCTCTTCTGCGGTCATGATCTGTTCTTCAGAGGTGTGTACTTCCTGGCTCATTTTGAACCCAAGGCTGGGCATCTGGATCTTGAAACCCCCAGAGGATGCGACATCTCTCGTTTGCTGCAACGAATCCCTGCTTCCCTGTGGTGACCCTTCCGACGAGATTTCAAGGACCCCCTTGGACTTGGGGCTGAGGGAGAACTTGGGTAGCCTAAACTTGGGGGACTTCTCTTTGCCTTCTGTTTTTCGCTTGCTGGTGTCCTCTTCGACTCCTTGGACACCCCTGAGAGTGGGCACTCTGTCTGATTCACCGCGAGCAGCTGATGAGTTGCTCTCCTCTGCGTACTCCTCCCTGGATCTGCCTGAGACAAAGCCTATAGAGAGTTTAAGTTTGGAGGAGGACTCTGTGGTTTTCTTGTCTCCCGATTCCAGCAAAGCCATTTCAGTCCTGGCATTGGAAGAAACCAAAGCGCCAGGCTTCTCCTCTTCACCTTTTCCCTTCTTTTTAAAGCTGGGAAAGGTTATTTTGGGAGACTTGAACTTCATCCCTTTGCCTTCGCCATCGGCTCCAGATATCTCCTCTGTTTTGACCAGTTTCATGCTCATTTCAGCATCCCCCTCGGCCTCTTTGGTATATGGAGAAGAGAACTCGATCTTTGGCAGCTTGAGCTTCCCGAATTTGGCTTTGTCTTCCTGGGATCCATTCTGGAATGTGGGATCACTCTCCCCATTGACATGAGGTCCAGATCCCTCGCCTTTCTTTCCGCCCGATCCGTTCAGAGTGACGTCAAAAGAACCAGTTTTCCCTGGAGAGAAGGTTACCTTGGGCATCTTGATTTTGCCTGATTTTGATTTCCCCTCTCCTTCTCCCTCATCCCCGTCAGCTTCTCCATTCACTTCCAGCCCTTTCAACTTGGAGTGAGACTTTCCAAATGTTGGCTTCATTTTAATCTTGGGCATTCTGATTTTAGCCTCAGCAGAATCCACACTCACCTCACCTTCCGAAACACTGGTAGAAGATCCGTTGGTTTTAGGTTTAACAAAAACAAACACAGCTTTTTTGACCTTGGGCATCTTGGGACCTTCATATTCACCATCAATCTTCTTTGATTTAGAAGGCACTTCACTGCCCTTGCCTTTGATTTCAGGTTTTTTAACTTTAATTTTGGTATCTGGTGCTGAAACTTCAATATCTGCTTGAGGTTCAGTGAGTTTGGGCAAATCAAATCCAAACTTTGGAATTTTAACTTTTGACTTCTTATCTGGGTCCAATTCTAGACTGCCTGCTTCCACCTCTTTTATGTTGACTTTTGGTGCTTTGATCTCTACTTTTGGTGCCTTAATGTCAACTTTTGGGTCTTTACCATCAACTTTCACTTTGCCACCTACGCCAACCCCTTTTGGGAGATCTTCAGCATCCCCCATGGCTCCTTGTCCCCCGAATTTCGGAAGTGCTACTTTGGGCATTTTTATCTCAAGACTGGGGCCCTTCATGGCAGCTTCTGAGGTTCCCTCAGCTGGTTGCATCTTCAAATCTACTTCACCTTTCCCCTTTGGCAAACTGAAATCTATATCTACTTTGGGGGCTTCAATGTTTATTGATGGCATCTTTAGTCCACCTTTATGTTTCTCCTCTGGATCCTCTATGTCCACCTCATCTCTGGGTGTGGAAACATCACCTTCAAATTCATCTGAGGAGAGCGAGATCCCTATTTTGGGGAGTTTCACTTTAGGCATCTTCAGCTTGCCTTCTGACCCATCCACATCGAGGTCCCCTTCCACTGCAGGACTCTCGAGGTCAAATGTTTTTGAAGAGATCCCAAACTTGGGCATCTTGATTTTAAAAATGTCTCCTTTCCCTTCACCTTCTGCGGTAATCAGCTCTACAGATGCCTCTTTGTCCTTAGAGTCAGAGAAACCAACAGAGGGCATTGAGATCTTTGGCATTTTCAGCTTTATTCCCTCATCGTCCTCTGGAAGGACAAGCTCAAGCTCACTATCTTGTTCATCTGCTTTGACTTTGGGGGCTGAGATTTCCACACCAGGCATTTTAAAATGATGCTTCTTTGATTTATCTTCTAAGTCTTTACCTTCGGCAATGAATTCACTCTCCCCTTCTCCTCGTTCTTTGGATACTGAAATTCCAATTGAAGGCATCTTAAACTTGGGCATTTTAAGGTGACCTTCTGGGCCTTCTAATTCTGGAGCATCAACTTTCATTTTCCCTTCTGCTTTGGGACCCTTAACTTTGACATCTTTTTTCAAATCTAATTCTGCCTTGGGAAGAGATACATCTACCTCTGCATCAGCATCTGTCCCTTTGGAAGAAGAAAAGCCCACATCTGGTAAAGCAATTTGGGGCATTTTGAACCTGCTGTCCCCTCCTTCAATGGCAACATCGGTTTCCAACTCAGGAACTTCAACCTTGCCCTTGGTCAGGCTGAATTTTGGCATTTTCATTTTAAATCTTCCTCCTGCTCCTTTTACATCAATGTCAGGCTTTTTCAAATCGGCTTCTAATCCAGGATCTACTTCCACTTTTCTTTTCGGCATCCCGATTTTAAACTTTGTACCTTTAACCTTTGGCCCCTTTATTTCCTTGCTAGAAACATCAAGGCTCCCTTCTATTTTTGGAGGCTTAATCTCAATTTTCACTTTCTCTTTCTCAGTCTTTGGAAGACCTGCATCAATCTCACCATGAGCACCTTTGAGCTCTGGACCTGATATTTCTACTTTGGGCATCTTAATTTTTGACAATTTCATTTTAAACTCTCCTTCTGTATCACCATGGGGACCTGTACCTTCAATCTTTGGCCCCTTTATGTGCGGGCCAGCGATCTCAGTCTCATGTTTGGGTTTACCTAAATTGAATTCAAGGTCAAGTTCCGGAGCCTTCACCGTGGGACTAGAGAACTTTGGGAGTCCTATTGATGGCAATTTAACTTTGCCTTCTCCATCAAACCCAGGTTCCTCGCCTTCTGTAAGAGACATGTCTGCTTCTCCTGTTTTGCCCTTCGGTAAGGATATGTCCACTTTTGGCATTTTGATTTTGGGCATCTTCAACTTGCCCTCTCCACCCTCAATGTCATAGTCTGGTGTATCTATAGAAACTTTTGGTTTGGAGATATGAAGCTCTGGTGTTTTGATCTCTGCCCTTTTGGAGATGTCTGGTTTGGTTCCTCTCGTCTCCAGTTCAATGTCCGTTTCCTTGGACCCAGATATGCCAAAAGTGGGCAAGCTTACCTTAGGCATTTTCAACTTGAAATCAGGTCCCTCAATGCCTCTGTCACTTTTAGCCTTGATGTCTGTATCAGACTGTATGTCTGTATCTGCTTTGGCTTTAGGCAAGCTTATATCAAGTTCAATTTTGGGGGCTGAGATGCTAATGGTTGGCATTTTGGGGATCTTCAGATCACCTTCATATCCTTTGATGTCTGCTTCAGAGACATCTACCTCTGCTTTCGGTAACAACACTTCCCCCTCTGGTTGCTTTACAGCTGGCAGGGAAATTTCAAGGGATGGCATTTTGATCTTTCCTTTGCTTTCCAAGTCAGCACCTGCTGCACTAAAATCAATATCGGCATCTTTTGTTCCGAATTTCGGCATTGAAATCTTAGGCATTTTGAGTGTCACATCTGGTGCTTCAAAGCCACCTTTCCCACTAATCGCAGTATCTACTTTGGCTTCAGCTTCTGGCCCTTTGCCTTTCGGTGAAGACATTTTAAATTTAGGGAATTTAATTTTCGGTGTTTTTGCTTTACCCTCTAGACCTTCCAGCTCGACTTCAGGTCTCTTGATTTCCACTTTTCCTTTTTTCAGCTTGGTATCAATCTCTGGGCCGCTGACTGTAATTTCACCTTCTTTCTTGGACATGCCAAAAGAAGGCATTTTCATTCTTGGCATCTTCATCTTCCCTTCTTTCCCTTTTGCCTTCCCATCAACATCGGACTCTATTTTTGGAGGGGTAACTTTAACCTTTGCTTTGGGACCCTCTAGATCAACAGCTCCTGCCTTTACCTTGCCCCCAAATTTGGGAAGGGAGAACTTTGGCATTTTCATGGACACATCCGGGACATCAAAACTCGTTCCTGAGGATGGCCTATCTCCTTCAGCCTTAAGCAGTCCAATCTGCTCCTTGTCATCCCCCTTTGTTTTGGGCAAACCAAAGTCGATGTCCACTTTTGGGGAGGAGATGTCAACAGAGGGAAGTTTCACAGTGGGCAACTTGACTTTTCTGCCTTTCGTCTCTATATCCACATCAGGTCCTGTAACTTCAAACTTCCCTTTGGGAGTCTTGACCTTGACTTCAGGCGCTTTAACATCCCCTTTCAAGGTTGGTCTAGAAACATCTAGCTCACCTTCAAGACCATCTTCTCCAGATTTGCCTTTGGGGAAAGAAATACCAAATTTAGGCATCTTCAGCTTAGGTCCTGTTAGTTTTCCATCTGGACCGTCAACATCAATCTCTGGGGCTTCAATCTCAACCTCACCCGTTCCTTTCCCGAACGTGGGAAGCTTTGGCATTTTAATCTCAATGTCAGGAGCTTTGGCACTTGGTGGCTGACTGCTGATGTCTCCTTCAACAGATGCTTCAGCCTTACCCTTTGGCATTTTAATGTCAAAATGAACATCCGACAGTTTTGGGACAGAAATATCAAATGATGGCATCTTGACAGTCGGGAGTTTTAGCTTAGCATCTGTACCTTCAGCTTCAAAGTCAGGCCCTTTTAATTCAGCTTTGGCTTTTGGAGGTTCTGGGCTACTGAGGTCTATCTTCCCTTTGAGTGCTTTAACATCAATATCGGCTTCTTTGCCTTTGCTAAAAGTAACCCCGAATGAGGGCATTGTTATTCCAGACCCTTTCACTTTGGCATCTCCAATATCTGTTGCTTTGATTTCAGCTTTAGCTTTTGGGGATTTGACCTGTCCTTTCAAGTCAAGATCAACATCGGCTTCACTGTCCTTGATCCCAAATTTCGGTAGAGAAATATGGGGCATTTTCAGGTGGATGTCAGGCCCTTCAAACCTTCCTCCAGCTCCAGAATGCTCAGGAACTTTTCCACCCCCCTCCACATGTGCGTCAGTCTTCGGGATGCCTAAATCAAGTTCTATCTTTGGCATATCAATATCAATAGCTGGCATTTTGACAGATGGCATACTAAGTCTTGCATCTGTCTCATCACCTTCTACTTTGGGCCCTTTCACCTTTATTTTACCTTCTGGCACTGAAACGTCCCCCTCAGGAAATTTAATTTTTGGTAAGGAAAGGTCAATTTTTGGCACAGTTATTTTTCCTCCCTTAAATCCAGAGCCTTCTATGTCCATTCCGTGAATATCCAACTCTGCTTCTGCTGATTTCATTTTTGGTAGGGAAAGGTCAATTTTAGGCATACTTATCTTCATCCCTTTAGCTGAGGGATCTTCAACTTCAATTCCATGGACATCCCATTCTACTTTGGGGGGTTTCATTTTTGGAAGGGAAAGGTCCATTTTCGGCACGGTTATTTTTCCTCCCTTAACATCGACGCCTTCTACTTCCATTCCAGAGATATCCATTTCAGCCGCTGGTGATTTCATTTTTGGTAGGGAAAGGTCAATTTTAGGCATGCTTATCATTGGCCCCTTAGCTGAGGGTCCCTCTATTTCAATATCACCTTTTATTTCTGCTCCAGGTCCAGTTCCTTTACCCTTTGGAAGGCTTAAGTCTAAATCTGGGACAGGCAATGAAATGTCTATGGAAGGCATTTTAGGCAGCTTAATCTTTCCTTCTGCACTATCATCAAGGATCTCGGTTTCAGGTAGAGAACCGTCCCCTTTCATTTTCGGTAAAGAAATTTCAAATGACGGCATCTTCATCTTGGGTCCTTTAACTTTAAGATCAGGAGACTCCACTTCCATTTTCCCTACCTTGACTTCCGTTTTCGGAGCAGACACTTTAGCATCAGTATCATCCGTCACTCCAGAGCCCCCGAATTTCGGAAGTGACACTTTGGGCATTTTTATCTCAACACCGGGGCCCTTCATGCCAGCTTCTGCGGTTCCCTCAGCTGCTGGCATCTTCCATTCTGCTTCCATCTCACCTTTCCCCTTTGGCAAACTGAAATCTATATCTACTTTGGGGGCTGCAATGTTTATTGATGGCATCTTTGGTCCGCCTTTATGTTTCCCCTCTGGACCCTCTATGTCCACCTCACCCCTGGGTGCGGAAACACCACTTTCAAATTCACCTGAGGGGAGAGAAATCCCTATTTTGGGGAGTTTCACTTTAGGCATCTTTAACTTGCCTTCTGGACCGTCCACATCGAGGTCCCCTTCTACTGCAGGACCCTCAAGGTCAGATGTTGAGGAGATCCCAAATTTGGGCATCTTGATTTTAAAACCTTCTCCTTTCACTTTGCCCTCTGGGGCTTCAATGTCTCCTTTGATATCCACCTTGGGACCTTTCACACTCAGTTCTGGCTTTGGGACGTCAGCCTTCCCAGTTGGCAAGTTGATATCTAGTCCCACTTTAGGTAATCTAATTTCGTCTTTGGCCGGCCCTTTGACATTTTCTTCTGGAACTTCTACTTTCCCTGATGGCAACCCAAAATCAAGTTCAAGTTTGGGTGGTTTAAATTTGATTTCTTCTTTGCCTTCCAGCTCTGGTTTAGGTACTGTGATGTCAGCTTTCCCAATTGGCATACCTATATCAAACTCTACTTTGGGGGGTTTAAACTTGGCCTCTGGGGATTTTATATCGACATCAACTTTCGGCAGGCTCACGTCTGCTTTGGCTTTCTTGGTTTTCTGGAAGAAGATCCCAAACTTTGATGACTTTTCTTTGGTCTTGAGTTTAGCTTCTGGAACACCCAGCTCTACTTTGCTTTTTGATCTCTCCGGTGTCTCCCCGCTCACGTCAACTTGAGCCATGGCAGCATCTTTGACTCTCATCCTCGGGAATTTGATCCTTCGCTTCTTCCGCCATGGGATCGCTGCACTGGATTGTGCTTCTAAACCAGTCAGGCTCATGTCACCACCTGTGGCTGCTTTCCCTGTCTTTCTGAGCTTGGAGAATTTAGGAAAAGCAAACTCAACGTCAACTGGACTCAGTTCCAGCTTGGCCGGTGTTCCCTCTACATTAAACTCTGTCTCTGCTGAAAGGGATGTGTCACCACTGAGCTTTACATTGGCCTTGCCCTTCTTTTTCTTTTTCTTCATGGGTGTGATGCTCTTAACACTCTGAAAGTAAACGGGACACCTTTCATTAAACCCTTCAGACTCAACAAAGAATTTGATCATCTTAATCATTTCTCCAAATTAAATTAACTTCTCTGTGAACTGAAATTTAAACCTGCCTGATTCGTACTCAGTTTTACTTCTGTCTTCAATTTCTTGCCAGAAGAATAATAAATTCAATAATGTCGCGTGGGGGCTGTCTCTTATTGTTATCTCAAGCAGTTTGGGCACGAAGACCTCAGAGCCAAGCTGCTCAAACTGTGCTTGAATAAGAGACACCCTACAACTTATTAGAAATCACTAAAATGAAGACTGTACCCATGAAAGTCTGTTAAACACAAAAATATTTGTATTTTATCTATTTTTTGATTTGTCAACACGATTCACAGTATACAGTATTTAGAATGGAAAGTGCATTTACCAGTTTAGGCAGCTTGGCTTTGGGTCCCTTAATGTCTTTGCTTGGGGACATGCTGATGTTGGCTCCAGGGACAGTGCGCTTCAGTAAGTAGGACACCTTGTAGTTTTCAGCACACTGTAGGATCTTCAGAGCGTCTTCGTACTTCACATTCTCGAAGTAGACTCTGGCGCTGAGCAGCTGATCTCCTGCAAGAACCCAAAAATGAAAAGCAGGCAGTCAGGGAAATGAGGTTAGAGACCAACGATCAACCTCAAGAAAAGGCTTGTGCTTTTTATCCGTTCACTGGCTGTATAATTGTGCCGATGTGTGTGTACACAGGACTATTGAAGGGAACATCTATAGAATATCATCTACAGCTCTGGCCAAAAGTTTTCTATCACCCTATAGAATTAACAAATGCTGCTTCATAAAGTCGACTGAAACCTGCTGAATAGATGTCACGTTAACATAATGAATTGCACACCGCATTGTAGTTTCTCCTATACTTAAATAAATGACAAAAATAGAAAAATTTCACATTTCAAAATCTAACATGAAAAACTGTACAACTACTACAGCTTTTGGTAGACTTTTTTCAATACCATTTTAATTATGTCTCAATCATAAAATTATATGTGATGCTAAACTTTTGGCCATAGCTGTCCAAGGTTTTGAGATGTGTACATCTTACAATAGCGGAACGATCATGGTGTTGCGTAGCATAACAACTTAATTCGTAATATGCATTTCGCCTTAGGGTTTATGCAAGCCAATATGATGTGCTTCTGGTCGAGAATAAAAGAAAGGGCCATGAGTAAAAGAGTAGTAACTGTACAGTGTCTATCCAAGTAGAATCCCATGCCCCTATTCACACGATGATACTGTACAATGCTTTTCCAGATAGTTACTGCCACCACCTTAGTCTACAGAGAACATTTGTTTTTCTTCTAATAATCTGAGTGCTTTCTGTGATGGACAGAATGTTCATTTCAAAGGAAATACCAGACTCTTTCAACCACTTCAAAAGTTTCAGTAACAAAGCCTGACGGCACAGCATGTGTTAAATGGGGTTCTACCCGGAAATGTGTTCTGAAAAGCAGGAATCTAATTGAACATGAACTCTGCACCACACAATGATAAGGAAAAAATGGCCCTGAAGCACAGGATGGAAATGGACTTATTCAATTAGCATGGTTTAGCGTGAACTCCTAACAGCTAAAAAAATAATAATAATGGACCTGCACCTTTAAATGTCGTATTAATGCCACAGGTTATTATTATGTGTGTACTATCTATAATGTTTCATGTATGTTAATAAAAAATATGCTGACAAAGAAATTTGGATAAATGCTTAATCTCTTGTGGGCTTGTCTAAAGCTGTCGGACCAGCACATCGCTCTCAGATAACACTGAATTCCCCACTGTGCTTTCCAATGGCTGTCTATGGGCTTTCAGTTCAATAACACTCTCCTGCACCCAATGCTGTCTCTCACTGTCCTATTATAAACTGTTTTTCTGTCTCTTCCCATGCTGCCCTGGGCTTACAAGATTAGCAGGCAAACTTCCAATGGAATGCAATACAACAAAGGCTGAATTCAGTTTGTCGCAATTAACTGGCGGGAGCCACACTGAAGGCAATTACATTTTTTTGGTCGTTTCTGTTCACTTTACGCTAAAAATGTCCACATATGATCCTTAAAAAAATAGTATTTATATTTAGCTATCAATGCTATAGCACACATAATATGAAATCGCATAGCAAATCTATGACATTTGTTATATGATTACTATAGTGTTTCCATAAAGCACAAACATGGACTGGAGATAAGGGGAAATATAGCAAATAGGGTCTAAATAGTATGTGTAAGGGTTATTATACTATATATAAAGTATATTATACTGTTGTCATGGATATGTACTGTTACTATAAGGACTTAGTGCTAAAATAGGTCATGTGATGATGGTTTAACGAATCACAAGGCAGCTTTTAAAACCATGATTATTTAATAAACCAAAATACTACACAGTCCTTAATAACCTCTAGTAGAACCATACAGACATAGCTGACTGGATTCTCCACTTCTAAAAGTTGTGTGGCTCCTACATTGAACTCAAACATCCCAGTATTAGGGAACGTGAAACTAAATGTTTTTTGATGATCTCTCACAGAAGTCATTGTTGTGGAGTTTGGAGTTTCCACCCTGGCGTGTACACATTTGTTTTTAGTATCTGCATGTTAAATCCTCTGGGAACGTTTTCAGCAAAACGTTTGCAAGGCTAATCAGTCCTTTCCTGTTGCAAAAACGTTACTGGACAATCACATTCCTGACTAATTTGTGTGACAATGAAAGGGAAGTGCTGTCTAATCAAAGGGCCGGCAGCTAGCTGGGTGGTCGTAAGAGATCCAATAGCCAAGCCGAGGTTCTGCCTGGGAGCTCCTTTAACCTCAGATCGAATCACAAAAACATCAAGCCTATTTTAGGTGCTTCCAACGACCAGATCAAATCGTCAATCTAATATCTAGTATCTTATGTGTCTTTGGAAAAACAGCACGTCCAATGATCTGCAAGGAAAGGATTTATATCTTACATCCACTACATTCTCCTCCTCCTCCCCAGCCTTCATCTGCTTTTTTTAGGTTTTGCTAACGGGGGAGGGCAGCTATCCTGCCCCCCTGTCCATGGCTTCCCTATAGTAAGCCTCTCGAAGGGCAAGGCCAAAGGCCAAAGAATGTAGTAGCGTTGTCTACAGCTATGACCAACAGTTTTGCAGCACTCTATAGAATTCTATCTAACTTTGCTTCATAGAGTTGAATGCAATCTGCTGAACAGAATTACGTTAACATATTGTATTACATGCCTCTTTGTAGTTTTCCGTATGACAAAATGGCAAACTGACAAAACTTTGTGATGTTTAAAAATCCAGCATTAGCTACCGTACTACTATTATGGCTTCCAGTATCATTTCTTTGATTACGTGATGTTAAATAAAAGATCTAAATTATGTTCATATAGTTTCGTGTGTCTCGATCTTAAATGTTGGCCATAGGCGTTGTCTGTTTTAATGTATCGCATGGGTTTTCTGACTGAACTGTTCCATTCTGTAAGCAGTTACCTTCTCTGAGGCTCAGGGCTTTGGCGGCCGGTGAGTCTTTGAGCACGTCCTTCACGAAGATCCCCTTGTTGCCTCCTCCAGATACGCTGAAACCAGTGGCTCCCGTCTCGGGCTCCGTCTCCACCACCACTTCCACCAGCTCGGACAGCTTCCCCTCCTCCTTCTGCTGGACACACAAGCAGGCACAAGTTAACACATATACTGCAGGATTGGGGTTCTCAAACTGGGGGGGGGGGGGGGGGGGGTCTAGAGCCCGGAGGGGGCCGCAAGGTGGTTTCTGGGGGGCCGTAGCACATAAAAAAGGACATAGCAATTAGCTATACTGGAGCACTATTCTTATTAAACGATACATTATAAAAAAAATAGCATGAGGTGGCGTTTAACATGCTAAGGTGGCATGGTCTTTGAAACATAAGGCCACATTGGTAATGCTTTTTCTTTCCTCACCTGTGTTACGTTGATCTCCGCTGGCGTGTCCATGCTTCTCGGTGATGTTTGTTTTCGAAGGCTTTTTTTCAGATTTAAGACCTGCTTCAACTCTGAATGGAGTTTCTCCTTCTGGACCTGGAGGTTATTGAAGGCAGGATATTATTAACATGCATGCCAGTAACATGCATACTACCTGGACAAACTAGGACTAGCAAACTAGGACTAGACAACTAAGGTCTGTATCAGGGATCTCCAGCCCTGGTCTGGAGAGCCCCGATCCTGCTGAAGACTGTAGCTCTCCAGGACCAGGTTTAGAGACCCCTGGTCTGTACGTTAAGTTTCAGGGGGTTTTGGTTTTTCATTTTGTAACATTTACATTATTTTTATTTATTTTTTTAAATTAAAGAACGGAGGAAACGCTTTGAAAATATGGGCCTATACGTCAACATGCAAATCTAGCTATCTGTATATCTATATCCCATATCTGTATACCTAATTGGTGCTAATTGGGAACCGCCCCATTCTCACATGTATTTGGCAGGGATAGGAATTAACCCCATCCCTGCCAACCACCACCAAAACACACACCACTATTTACAGGCAGTGCTCTGCCCTGCCACACTATCTCTCTCTCTCTCTCTCTCTCTCTCTCATATATATATATATATATATATATATATATATATATATATATATATATATATATATATATATATATGCAATATATATACAAATGCAAACATTATATCTATAGTACATAATACTAAAAAAAACAAAATTAATGAAATGACAAACGTTTGAAGAAAAACATTGAAAAAGACTTCTCGTTGAAACTTTGTCATTGACTCAGTTTTTTGTTTGTTTTAATATTTATAAATCTAGCACTAAATTGAGTGATTTTTGGACTATATATATATATATATATATATATATATATATATATATATATATATATATATATATATATATATCTACACACACACACACACACACACACACACACATATATACATCTGCGTTACACAAAAAATGTATCAACGTTTGTAACAGTACAAACTTCTGCCTTATGAGCCTGTCCATCACAGGACTGAATAATTTGTTATGCCAACCAAATCCCTCAAATCAAACCCATTTTTTGTGATACATAAAAGCTGCATCTCCCTGCTGCACGTCCTCACCACTCTCTCTGGACTCTCTGGTTCCTCTCGAGTGACGGGTGCAGGGCTCCCTGAGTGGGCAACTCGCTCTGTATCCTTTACCTCACCAGCCTGCGAAGACAGACAGGGCACTTCAGCGACAAGGAAACGGGAAAAACAGGGAATACATGGGGAGAAAGGGAAAAACAGGGAAAAAGAGGGAAAGCGGGGAAAAACAAATCAGCTTTCCTAAGGCAAATCTGGAGTCTAAGTTACACCAAAGGGAAGTGTTGTTAGAAAAATCCAACAGTCTGCTTTCTAGGAAAAAAAACACTTTGAAGTCTAGTTGACAAACCCCAAGTCCGTTACAGAAAAATACTTACCTATGAATGCAGGCCTCACACGTGATCAACATAATTTCTTACAAAAGCAATGTGGAATAAATACAGGTAATTAAATCCACATGAATTAACAGGGTCTGAATTTAAAATGAATTACTTCAGAACTCAGAGATATACTGTGTACATATAAGTGTTCCTGTGGGATTCAACTGGAATTCATTATGAACTTGCAGCCTTAAAAGTGTGACCAAAACAGCACTTAGAAGAGCAAGAGGAACAGCAGCATCTTGATTGGTCTGTAAACTTGAAGCACACCCTGTGTAAACTGGTCCTCTAGTCAGTGCCTTCATCAGAGCACTTAAAAGGTTCTTAGTCCCCACTTGAGTTTCTCATGGCGTAAAACTCCTGTGGAAATCCGAAGAGGAAATAGGAGACTGTCTGGCAACAACTCACCAAAGATTCCCGGCCCTTGATAAAAACATGACTTTCCTTCGATTCTCTGTCACCGCCTGCAGGAAGAACAAGGAGGAATCATATAAATAACAAAAGAAAAAATAATAATTCTTAGAAAAACAACCAGGGAAAGAGGCGAGAGGCGAGACTGGTCATGTGACCTCTGTCGACGGCAGAAAGGAAGGAAGGAAGGAAAAGTTAAGTTAATACCATGCAAAGGGTAAAATCTTAAGTTTTGTATTTCTACAAATCTCTATTTACAAGCCCCTCAATGATCTGAATTAGAGGATCTGTCTGGATCACATTTGCGTTTGCATAAAGAATGCTAAAGGTGGTGAAATCTCTCTGTCATTCACTGCCACTGGGGTTCCAGGACATTACACAGATTCCATAAACAAATGACATAAAGCCTCCCATTGACAACTCGGCACAGCCCGCTGCATAACTGATTCTACTGAAACCAGACTCTGAGCTGAAGCAGCCACTAACTGTTTGCTTTTTAAAATCCTGGACCTGAATCAATGTTGGGGTCAGTTCCTATTTTTCAATTACATTTCCAATTTTTAAAATACATTCCCCAATTCCAATTCCTTTGAAGGAATTTGAATTGATAGTTTTAGTTGGGATTGCTCAACTGCTAATTGCAATAGTGATCAATGATGTGTTTGAATTGATTTAAAAGGAATTGGAACTTAGAATTCATTTTAAAAAGGTGTTGGAAATTAGAATGGATTGATTAGGAATTGGAACTTAAAATTGATTGAAAAAGAATTGGAATTGATTTTAAAAAGGAATTGAAAGTAAAAAACAAGAATTTTACCCAACCGACCCTAATAAAAAAAAGTAGACATCCCATAATAGCTATAATCACAGGATCCAGCAAGTGTATAAAAACTATTCTCTCTCTCTCTCTCTCTGTTTTGCAGTCCTGGTTCTGAAGGAATTAGGTGAGCAGCTCTCTGTTGTGAATTGAGGCCGTTCCTTAGTATAGCTGAACCACAGTCCTGGCACGGGCCGTTCCCACATCTGCATGTTTAGGAGCTCCGAGGGAGGAATCCCAATTGGAAGAGTCACTACACCAACCGAAGCAATGATCTGCATGGAAAGGGACCTCTGGTTCACTTATACAGAGAGCCACAAGCCTCCTCCAAAAGCTAGTATAGTTTGAAACAAATTGACTGTTGCAATTAAATACAACATGTTCACCAGCTTTTTATTGCAAAGCAATTTTTGAACAATTTTCTCCATTCACAAAAAAGCGTCTTCAAATGTTTGCCCTCTTAAGATGAGGGAACACAAAACATGGAATAAACTGAAGTTGCTGCCGTTTCTTTATTATTTGGTACTTTTTTCTAAACTTCTTCCACGTGTGTAATTATCCATCCCAGAATTAGAAAGCTCAAATTAGCAGTCTCTCACATTCCTTGGCAACTCTAAGCCACTGTACTCCCAATCTGCTTGCATTTTCTGAAACTTGCAAATCACAGGGGACACTACCTGCCTGATCCCTGTGAGGAGGGGTACGGTAAAAAAAAAAAAAAAATAGCATGCTAAAAGATCACTGAAGTAATGTATCAATCACACATTTTCATACCGACACACTTACTGACAGATAGATTTTGGAATTTATAAGGGGTGCTTACACAGCACAAGTGACTAGTAAGCCTATGCATTATAGTTATTTATTTATTTATTTATAAATGTCAGCTTCCACATGCTTATCGCGGTTTCTCCCAAACAATAACCCACTGTCCTGCTCTCGGAAAACTGCAAGAAATGTTCTAGCCATAATTTCTGTTATTGTCGTGAATTCTGAAACATTTGCACAAATACCAAATAATAATAAAACGTTAGTATAGTCCGACACTCCGTTCCCACGCCACAGCGTTAACCAAGCTGCTTGCTAAATGTCAGCGGTCGGTGTTTTCAACCCCCTTCTTCATAGGAAAACAATAACTTGCAAAGCCCTCTCTGGCATTGCAAACATTCCTGGAAAGGTCTACAATTCCGCAGGCTTCCTTAAAATATTCCGTAGGCAGCAGTTGCACTGTACTGTATCCAGGACAAGAAAGAAGATTAACCCGCCAGATCATCAAGACCCTCTTCGAATGAGTGGAAATCAACGTCTCCCTTTGTTATTAACATTATCACCATTCTCCTTGCAAGTTTGGGAAGAAGAAGAGGCTGTTCGGTCCTTCAACCCTTATAAAGGTTTACCACAGTACTTGTGTATGCTCTTTCCATGGTTATACAATACATTTACCATAGTTTACGCTGACTTGTCATGTCTATTCTTATGCTTTACCGCCCCTTTACAATGCTTACCTATGCATTACCATGCTTTCCCTATGGAAAACTTTTATAAGAGTTAGTGTATCTTTTTTTTGAATGCCTTATCAATTATGTCTAAACTGCACAGTGCAGGATAATTTGTTTTATAAAACAACTTATTCTGTAAGTATTATACCCGGGCTGTGTTGTTGCCAGTGCTGTTACCAGCTGTCCTGCATACTGCCCTGGTTTGGGAAGGTCTTGTATCCTCTGCAGTGGCATCCTGGTGGCTTGACAGCTCCAGTCTGCCACAAGGGATAATGTAAAGGAAACAGTGCCTGTGTCCTACTCTGTTTGCCTGAGAGTTTTAAAGTCACAGTGAGCAACATCTGTTTGTCTCCCTTTGGAGTCTGTTTCCTTACGATATCCTCAAACCTCCCCTCTGGCATCTCCTGTTAACACATTCTGTTGCAGATCACCTTTGTTTGAGTTTTGTCTGTGGTTCTGGAACCAGGGCGTCTCAGAACGCTGGGTCTCGGTAACTGGGCAGACCTGTGGCAAATGCATTTCATTTTGAATGGAAAGTATAGGGGTAGAGAAGAAGATTCTGAAAAGGACCTTGGTATAGTGTCATGCATCTACCCCTTTTACAGCAGTGGGTTTCACCAAATCACTTATTTTTAGGGGTGACCCCAGGGAAACAACTGATCCCCCAATGCTAAATGAGTCTCCCCACAGAAAAGTGCAAAAATCCCATTACAGATCCAATTCCTGCAATGCCCTAGATGAGTATGACCCTAGCAGATCTACTAGCAAACTGCAGCATTGCCAGGAATTTAAACACAACCCCAGCGTCATCAGCAATGCTTTAGCAATGGTCCTCAGCATTGATAGGGCACTAATGCAGGGTGCTTCGATGATACCATTGTGAATTGGTTCTTCATACAATTGCGATGCCATTGGTGTGTCATGATAAGAAAATGTTACCACTGCTGTAGTCCTCTACCAGCCCCCTACCATTGCCCCTTAGCCTAGAACACTGAAAAGCTACTGCTGCAAATCAGAGTGTATACCATCTCATTAGATAGGAGGATTGTCTTTGGTTTGTGGGGCTTGCGATTCAGAAGTTGGAGACTATGAAGCTGCACTACAGATAGGGTCCAGTTCAGTAACAATAATTAAGAGACTCTTTCCCCTTCTGTGCAAAGTGTTCAACAGCTGCAGACGGTCAGGCTGGCTGGCTGAGAGAATCCACCGTTCCACAAGCTGGAACAAATGAAACGGCAGTGTACTCCTGAAACGCACGCTACTGTACACTTGCCGTTCAAACAGTTGCAAGCAGGGTTTGGGTCAATTCCTGATTTTCAATTCCAATTCTATTTCCAGCACTTTTTTAAAATCTATTTCCAATTCCCCATTCCCTTTTAATCAATTCCAACGCGCCGTTGATCAACATTGTAATGAACAGTATTCTGTTAAAATGAGCTGCTCACACTGGCAACACATGACTTAAAATAAAGTCACTCTCTGCTCGTGAATTAAATTGGCTTCAAATAAAAGCAGACAAACAATGACAGCAATTAGTCTCTAAAATACATGTTCCAATTCTTCTTATTATTGATAAACACAGACGTCTTCACCAGAATAGCGGTACACACCACCTGACAAAAATCAACAAATCGAAATGAAGGGCAGATTTCAAATGATATTGATTTACGAGGATGCAGGAAAAAATGTATTCAAATTCAAGACAATGCTGCAACAATAAAAAGATAACTGTTGCATTATAACTGAAAAACATCTGCCTTATAATGAAGGTTTGGGTTAAACCAATACAAAAATGGACATGTCTGCTTGACTACCTATAAGTTCACCTTTTGATTTGAAGGCCTGGTTGAATTAAATCAAACTTAGAGCCACGCTGTGCCCACTAATTTGTACATAATTCTACTCTCTTGAGAAAACAAGTTATTGACAGACGAGAGCATACTGTAATATTGTAATGTGCAGGAGATTGCAACTCCAAAGATGCTGGAATCACGGTGCATTCTGATTGGTCATCCCAATAAGCTGCCGGCCTCCGATTGGCTGAACGGATAATTAAAATAGTGGGTAGTTCATGGTATTTGGCTCCCCCTCACCTATCCGCAGGCTAGAAGGCCAGAATCCACGACAGAAGAGCCTTGAGGTGGGTGTTTTACAGTGTGATCAGTTCTATCTATAGCTCATCACCAGGCCTTTGCATTCTATCTTCGCAATGTTCAGCAAGTTCCTATTTTAGAGATTAGGGCCCTCCTCTCTCCAGTCTGTTGCCAACTTGTTCAAATGTTTCCCTGACAACACTCCAACGCAGAGACACTCACACACAGACAGACAATCGCAAACGTCTCAACTAAAAGTCTTCATTAATGGCGCTGAGAAAGGTGTTTGTCATTTTTTTTTCTTTTTAAAAATGAGTTACTATCGTGTTTTTAATCGTTACGGATGAAATCCATCACACTTTCAAAGTGCCTTGTTGCACTTAGTCTATGTACTACAGAATGCTTCAAAGACACAAGGAAGTCATGCCACAATTGAGCGATCAGGACACAGCAGCTATCTTGACTAATCATCACCACTCTGCCTTTTTCAGCTCCAGTTCTGAGATCTGCATGATTCAAGACATTGCATTCCCCGATCTGGCCCTCTCTGAGGTACATTCCTGTATCCTCGCTAGAGTAAACAGCATTTTAGCCATCACTAAAGTATGCTGCACAGACAGACACACTCAGATTTGCTTTGCTGCAGTGCAAAGTTTGCGAAATGCACAAAACTAGGAATCAGACAAATAATCCCACTTTTTTCTTCATGAACCGTAATAAACAAAAGAAAAATCTAATTTGAGTTTGTGAAAAATAGACAGAAGCCCATAACAATTTTCAGAAGGCTATCTTTCAGGATTCATTTCCCCAATGTATGGTCAGGTAAAACAACAACATAAATTTAGCTTACATTGCTATGATCCACCGCCACGTGTTGAGAACACTAGCGGGACTGCTTACAGCACGTTCCTTCCATATGTCTGCTTAAAATGGACTCTAGTTGACTGAAGTTATCAACCATGAGACTCGTGTACATTCACAGTTCAAAATTCAAAACGCATTCAAGTCAGCATTACTTTCATCTTTTGTGATTTGAACAGGATTCCAAATAAATGCCAAAGGGATTCTTTTAACTTAAGCAAAATGAGCAAGTTAATGCACTACAGTACAAAGGACTGATCAACTTTGAGCTACTGACAAAGAATACACTAAATAAATCTACTTGCTTTGGTCATTTTGATTCTACAAATCTAAAGGATTCAGGAGGAATGCAGAAATAATGTATTAGGAATGCAACAAGGAATGTGTGTAGGCTTTAGCTTCACAGCACACAAGAAACTAACAAGCTCCACACCACAGGGTATCAGATATAGCCAGCGCCAAAACGAACACACAAACAAAAATACATTCTCCCATTGTTTGCACACTACTAGTTTTAGCTAAGCAGACATTTGAACCTGTTTGCAGCTAAATAAATATATATTCAAATGTTTTGATGCATATATATTTTCCCCTATGAAAACCAACGATCAACACAGAATAAAGCTATATATTATCACTGCATGCAACCTTTGGTCAACTGTTTTAGGGAGTTTATGAATTAGTTTATTCTCCTTCACTAACCTACATTAATGTTTAGAAACATACTTCATAAAACATTCTTAAAGCTGTGTGAATTATGCTTGTGATGTGC
This sequence comes from Polyodon spathula, assembly GCF_017654505.1. Lineage (NCBI taxonomy): Eukaryota > Metazoa > Chordata > Actinopteri > Acipenseriformes > Polyodontidae > Polyodon > Polyodon spathula. Next base: position 1,766,164 of record NC_054573.1, on the reverse strand, counting down.
TAAATATAAACATCACTGTAGAGGGGTGTAGAAGTTCAGTTCGACCATTTGCACTTCAAGCATCGGGAAAAGACACTATCACATCTATCTGATGGAAATATGCTGAACTATTCCACTCTCCCTCCATAGAGCCCCATTCATTTGTACAGAGAGCTAACAGCAGGCAGAGAAGCACACAATGCCCATGTAGTCTGTGGACAGCATAGCCTTGTAAACAAACTGCCTGTTCCACACTGGCTTGGAATTCTAACCACTGCAACAAGCTACATCAAAAGCAATGAGGGGGTCACATGGCTTGCACAGCAGCTGTTCGCAAAGTTTAAATGTAAAAGGTCCAAAGGCTATGAAGACCTGCAAGACTATATAAGACCCCACTGCAACATTGCATGTGCTAATGACATGGTGCTTTAGCGGCATATGGAAATGTTACAATTGCCATTTGATAATGCATAACTCATTATTAATTCCACATGTATTTCAAATAATATGAACCGGCCGTCTTATTATTATTATTATTATTTATACTTTGTGTACCATCATACAATAGAAATTCACAAAATTACCAATGCATTATTTTGGGTCAGTCCCCTTTGTTAAATACCTCTGGCGGGCCGGTGTTGATATGGAGTTTGTCATAGGGAGGGCGCTTCCTCTTGTATGTCGTTTTATATATAAAACGCTATTTCCCCACTAGAATTACATTGAAAGACAACCTCATTAGACTCTAATATTATTCAGCTTTAAATAGAATCTACATTTAGAACAGCCTTTCAAATATTATACTTCAAAACAGCATTCTAAGCCCCCTCCTTTGGAGTGGAGCCACAGTGGAGCCAATTTATATATATATATATATATATATATATATATATATATATATACACACACACACACACAAAGTTATATATTAATTAATAAATGACAGAACTTAGGAATGTGCAAAATAACAATGTAGCAAAATAAGTGAATGCTGTCCTTTATCACCTAAAGAGTCAGATATATTATTTTATACACACACTTATCACTGCAGTACTGGCAATAGCAGCCTTCAAAGAGACCCCTGTAAAGAGATGGAATCAATGCACCACTGTGGTCAACTTTGACAAACCAAATCCAAGGTTCTGAGAAATCCTAACAAGTTTGTGCATGAGATCAGCGAGGCTCTTACCCAAATTCCAGTGTTGTGTTTTGCCCCTGAAGAATGCTGCCTGTTTTATTAAAGCTTACCCTCCGTGTGTTGGTTTAAGATCAGCTCTCAGGACGGTAGCTGCAGTGTCCCTAGCCCAGTGAAGCCTGCTGCTTTCCCCTCTCCCGTCTACCAAATCTAAGGAGTGCTGGAAAGGAAACTATGAGAAACTAGACTTCAGTGCAGGCAAGGGGAGGGGAGCGGAGTCCTATTGGTCACTGCCCACTCTGAAAACAGGGGACTCTGGGAGTTTGTTGGTGACTGTGTGTGTGATTTAACTGTACTGTACCTGCTACTGGTGTTGCATTAGGCTTTTTACCCCACTTTCAGGTGTTATTAATGCCTTTAAAGAAATTTGTTTCTAATTAACACTTCTCACAATCCCCTGGTAGGCGAGAAAGAGGGTATGAATGCATGCCTTATACATGCAATCAACATCACGTGCCACTAAGAAACATGGAATGAATACAGGCAATTCAATTCACACGAATTAACAGTAAACTTTCAGATCTGTCAGTATATTTTATTTTAAACACCAGATGTCTAGACAGTGGATTTCTTTTTAATTAGCTCATGTTGCTATTATGATGTACTATCAGGATACAAAAGCTTAGATTTAGCTCTGGCAAGGGGAGCTTTGGCACTGCGTAGGCTTGGCAGGGAGAGGGGATCGCAATACAGGGTCGCACTTCACTCATCAGCACAATTCAGTGAGCCAAGGACATCAGGAATTACTGCCACTGTGTTGCTGTTTTAAAATACATTAAAAAAAATATAGGCGACACCAATTTTGACTTATCTAGCATTAGCTGGAGCTGTCCCAACACACTTCACATAAACAAAAACCACTAACTAAAGACAAAAATTCAATTTCTAATCCCAATTCCCTTTCAATCAATTCAAATTCCTATTCCAAATCACTTTACAACAAAGGCTTTATTGAGCAAACAAATACTGCTCACAACTTAATGAACCGGTCAGGTAACCTGATCAAGCCTGCGGCATATACCTTAGCAAGGACTGTGCCCTGAAAGGGAATAGGAAATTGTAGAAAAGGGAACTGGGATTGGAATACTGTGCCAAAACTAAAATTAAAAGAAATAAAAAGACAAAGTATCTGTACCCTTTAAAAACCTATTGCTGTCCAGACAACATTGGCACAGTCTAGTTCACGGATGTACAAACACTGTGTGACAGATACAAGAATTTACACAACATACTCGATTATAAACTAAATAAACCTCACGACTTGGTGCCGGACTGCACCGAGATTGATTTTAGGCAGACAAGACTAGATTGCTATTGTGTTTTATTTCTGTACAAAACAGGTGCCAATGTCTTGCTTAGTTATTACATTTCCTCAAGGCTTTGACCTCAACCAATCACGGGCCATGTTCACTCGCAGCGATGTGATGCATGTCATATATATAAATAATTTGTATTACATTTTTAAATAACATGCATGCAATTTTATAATACAAACATATTCTCAAATATAACTTTACCATTGATACATGTATAAATCTAAACCAACAAGCCATACCTTTAGTGATAGTTATTACATAATAGAAATAGTATGATAAACGGTACATTTTTTAAAAGTTGTTCTAGTAAGCCAACAGTAATATATCATGTCTATTTTTGTAATTCGTTTAGAAATGGGACAACAAAGAACTGTCCTTTGTCTGTTTGGTAGAGTCTCTCCAGCTGTAATGCATACAGCATCGGAAGTTTCTATTCTGTGAAAGTTGGATGTGCCTCGCCTTTCCAATATTTCCTGACTACCTTTCTTAGTATCATAAGAACAATAGCTTAGGATAAGATCAACATAACGAGATGCTCGCCTTGAGGGCTTATCGACCTTCACTTCGTAAACAGACACGAAGACAAGGGTGGGGAAAAGGTTTCTCACAACACAAACAGCTCGCCAAGAATAGAAACATCTACACAAAACAAAAGGAAGTGCTCTGGAGCAGATAACAAATGGTACGCAGGATCTGCTATCTGCATAAACAGGACATCCATCACTGCAAAGGTTCACATTAGTATCTGGCTTTGGAAGGAGACAGCTGTTTTTCACCCCCATCAGTTCTGAGCTCGTAACTTGTATCCTGATTTCGGTGGAGCCTTTTACAGTATGGATTGAATCAACCTAGGGTTATCATACAACTTCACGTATGCTAGGACTGTTCGAGCTTTTCAACTCACACCCCAATGCATTCTGGAAAGTGTAGTTCTGATGCAACAGGTACCCGAGACCGGCAAAACGTACCAAAATGCATGGAGAGGCAAGTTGAAAAGCCTCAATTGTCCAGGTTTACATGCAATCGTATGGTAACCCTACATCAAGCACCTATATGTGTTAATTCCCTTACCCCACCCTACAGATGAGGTGGGGAAGCATATTAGTGTTGCACTGAAGCTACGTGCACCGATACCTGTGCAACCCCAATGTTTCCTCTCCTCCAAAGCAAAAGGTAATTAAGCAGAATCAACAACAGAGAATGATACAGACTACAGCATGTACTCCACTCACCAGCTTCGGTCGTGGGTGACCAGGTCACTCTGAAGAGTCCTTTGAGACAGTCACACATCTTTCAGACAAACACAAGACACCCAAAGAAGAAGAAAAAAGCTGCAGTTCTTCTGGTAACCAACGAACGAGGGTGTGCGAGTGAAATTGCTTGCTGCTTTACTGAACCGGGGCATGAGAGAGAGACAGAGAGAGAGGGTGAAGAGAATGGACTGAATCAGCAAACCCCCCCACTCAGCAGTTTGGCCCCCCAGTTAAACCTATTCCCTATTGTCTCACACAGGATGGATTTAACTTGGGTGAGCGTGGCTTGTCTGAGGCTTAGTGTTTTGTGCAGAGGGGACGCGATTGGAATGGAGAAAAGTTCAGAGGTGCGGCGTCCGATTCAGTTATGATTGGATATTATTTTACCCTCTATATGCATTGGGCCCGAAGACAGAACAACTATCAATTCTAAGAATACTGGTGGTACTCCAGTCAAGGGCAGGCTTGAGTAGCGGAGACTAAAATGCTCCTTCACCCCAGCCAAGGAGAAAGTGAACTCTCCGGTCCAGGGCAAGAGGCATGGAGACTGAACTGCTCCCTCTCTCAACCCCCCAAAAAAGTGCTCCCTCCAACCCAAGCTTAAGGCAAATGAGATGATCTTTTAACAAGATTGAAATAAAAGAAACCGTCCCCTTCGAGTATCGAGAATGTGCAGAAAATCTTCCAGGTTCTTCGTTCAGGTAGAACAGACAACAAGTTGCTGCGAACCCAACAGCTATTTCTTAAAGGCTTCCACCCCCCTTGCCTTAAAAAGCATCCTACCTTTCAGCAGCTTCTGTGTCGTCACCCTTCCTGCTGCTCCTCTGGTTCTGATACAGACTATTTCTAACACCTTAAAATCCTCTTCAGGAAGCACAGGCCCCATAGCCCAGGGGTGTCAAACTCCACTCCAAGGGCCGCAGGGTCTTCTGCTTTTCATTCCAACTTAAGCTCTCAATTATCATAACTAATCGAATTATTCGTTGAATTCAACGTTTAATATTTTTCAAGGTCTTTCACAGTTGATGGTTTTAAGAATGCACTTGATTCAAGATACATCACCTATGAAACATTTTGATGCCTGAAGTATTAAGTGTCCATTTAATCAAATTAGACCAGTAAAGTAACAGAGCTCAGGTGGAACAAAAGCATAGAAGACACTGCAGCCCTCCAGGAACAGAGTTTGACACCCCTTCTTGTAGCCCTTTGTACGGCAGACAGCTGCCGATTGATTTGGTTAAGGAAATCAAGATCCCCAGTGACTCCGAGTTCTTGCGCCAAAGTTTAAATTCAACTGATGAATTTTCTTAACTAAACCTTTAATTGTTATCAGCTGTTAAAGTTGCAGTGTTCCAGTTACTTCTAAAATGTTCTAGCTAACTTGAAATCTGCAACTGTTTTAAGAGCTGCAAACAATTTTAAAAAGGTCTAAGCAAATGATCTGTTCAGTGAAGGGTCTGGTTAAATGGAGAGAGTCTTTGGTGGAGTTGGTTAAACTTAGAGCTCGATTTAAACTTACTTTTGGTCGTCTGCAGACAGACCCACCCCCAGGGGTTATTTGGGGGGGGGGGGGGGGAGGGAGTTTGAGAAGCACAGATTACAAGGAAGTTGGAAGTGCCAGACAGAATTGAAAGAACAGCTGATACGATACTAATCGCCATGTACTCCATCGTAAATACAATAAACAAATCACATGGTTATTCACACAGCTGTATTCACAGGCATAAAGACAGACATTTTACATGTTTAATTATTAATCTGCTGTACTATTTGTACACATCCTTCATAAATTATGACATTAATATGGTATAATACATGGGTAAAGTTCTTATGTTTTGAGGTAGACAGCCATGCAGTGCTTGAATAGGAAAATAAGCTAATCTAAAATGAGTGCAAGTTTTATTCTCTAATACTGGAGGAATGTTTCTGATAAGAGACATTTGGTTTCATTCTGCACTGAGCAAGTCTGTAAACAATCTTGCAACCATTCTCAGTGCAGGACACGAAGATCAGTGTAACACAGCTCGGTTTTTATACAAACCGTGCTCATCAAACCAACATGGACCCTTACTGTGCATGCAAGTCCCTGGTTATGACCCTTTCAATGTACTTAAACTTAATACATTACATTTAGTCTCACTTAGATGCAGGTTTAAACCCTGCACACCATACAACACAAATGAAACAATTTTCACAGTGCACTATAGAAACTGATCGCCTACAATCACCCTTTTCCAAATGCCAAGGCTGGCTGTGGGCGTTTGTTTGAAGATCTTGCCCTGGTTGAAGGGCTTGCCCACGTGTTTGAACTCTCCCTCCCAGCGCAAGTACTCCTTCACCAGGGTGTTGTACTCCTCGCTGTCAGGATACAGCTTCCTCCAGGAATACAAGCTGTAATCCATCTTCCAGTCATCGCAGAGCTGAAACACACACAATGAAACAGAACACAGATAATCCGGGGCTGGAAACAAAGACTCCTGTTGTGTAGCAGTTTCACCCATTCCAGGTTTTACTAAGAGCTTGATTTGCCGCAGTATGCAGGTAACAAGCTCAAGTCTGTCAAAGTGAAACCAAGAATGGACCAAGCTGATGTGCACTGCGAGTTATTTGTAGGGATGGATCACTAGTCATGTTCTGTGCATATTGCCAAGTGATTTTTTTATTTTTATCGTTACATCATCCATAACTTCAAGACCCTCTACCACAATTCCAAGGGAAAACTAGAAGTCAAAATAGACAAGACATCCAGTTCCTCCTTCAGATAAATTCTGGAAAGCTTCTTGCATTGCTTAAAAAAAAAAAAAGACAAATGTGCAGTGCCAAAATTACAGAGCTTGAACCAAGGAAAGTAAAGCTCTGATGTTTAATTTGTTTAAAACATACTTCTATATATCGTACTTGTTAAAATAAACAGAATTCTGTTGTGGTCATTTCACTCAAGAGGCCCAAACCAGATTATTCTCCAGCACTGTAAAAAGTAGAGGAAACACTAAGCCACTTTCAGGAACAGTGGCTTGAAACCTGGTTCCAGGAGCCCTTAGTTTGACTTTGCTGAATCAAACTCTAAAGGCTCCCCTGATGTGCTATGCAGTTTCGTGAAATCTGGTCTCCTGAAACCAAGTTCCAAGCCACATCTTCTCTTAGCTTTACAGAACCTGTTGGTACCCACTTTGAATGCCGGCTGCTGTCCTCTGAAGAGCCAGACCCCAGAGATGGAGCTGTTGGCGTCCTTCCCGAAGACAGCCACGCTGGCAAAGCCGTTCTTGCGAAGCCGCTGGAACATGCCTGGAGACCCCCCCTGCCAGGGGGGAGGGGGGAGAACAGGTTAGGGGAGATCCTGGATTCACCACATCCCACCATGTACCCAGAGGCGTGCCGATGTACCACAATGACACACGTGGCTTAAATTCTAGACTGGCTGTCTCATTGGTTGAAATGGGCAAACTTGAAAATGTTAGTGTAACCGGAAGAGCTAGGGTTAGAAGATCAGGTTTCAAATCACAATTTAGCAATCTAAACAACCTGGTCCATGCTTAATCTGAACTAGTTAAGTTAAACGGTTTTTTTTTCCCCCCAGAAGTCTATTCTTAAAAGATCTCCAGAGACTAAAGGAAGAATATTGGGTTGGATCAACTAGGTTAGTTCTACGATAACCTGTCTAAACCAGGGGTGGCCCACAGGTCTTTAGCCATTGATGATGGCTCTCCAGGACCAGGGTTGGCCACCCCTGCTCAAATATATATTCCTGGCCTGATCGGTCTATTCTCTCCTCCTCTCCCCCATTACACACTTCCCTTTTCTTAATTACTTGTTCTTCACAAGACATCATGCCTCTATGCACTTGGAAAAAACAAAACACAGAAATCATGCACGTAAAACAGAGTTCTACAGTAGTCTCTCACATGCAATGCAACAGTTGTCCCATCTACACTGTTGTGGCCCTTGATCTTGCCTTTTCCAGTATGGGTAAGTGTCTAGCTGCAATGGGCCGCTTTAGTGCATGCACCCTTGTCACCAAACCTGAAGCTCTGTACTCCAATAGTCTGGTAATTAAAGTGCATGAAACAGACACAGATCACTAGTAGTAGTGGAAGCAAAGGTTTGGCATTAAAAAGTCACCCTCCTGACTCCGGAACAGATATTAACTCCTATTGCATAGCAATCTCTCCCCATTTCAGGTTTTAAAATTAGCCCGATCAGCCACAGTGTCTAGGCAACAAACTCAGGTGTGTCTTACTCATAATAAAACCAGGAATTAATGAAACTGCTATGCAATGCAAGTTTCCATCGCTGCTACATTCAGTAACACAACATTAAAAGTAACTTACAGTATTTTAGAAACTTTAAATGGCGTGGAATAATGTTAAGTACCCCAAGTCGAAAATAAACAAACAAACACCATCTAATAAAAACCCCATTCACCACACAGGTGCCAGGCTGCCATGTTGCGCTGTACACACCTGCAATAAGGTTGCTGCTCATAATTCCCTTGCCCAGCTCACTGGGATATTTATACTCTGCGTACCACAGAGACCAGCAGTCCCTGTCAAAGTGGGCGTAGGGCTAATGGGGTCCTCATTGGAGTACTGGCGCTTGAACTCATCCAGAACGAAGGGGCTGCAACAGAGAGAGAGAGACGCAGGCTGGGAATAAGAGCAGGAGGGAGGCTGGCAGGCAAACAGGATAGGCGTTGCTTCTTCACAACAAACAAGCGATTGAGAGGAAAGGTTAGAAAAACAGCAAACCCAAGGGATTGTACAGCTATATGCAAAAGTTACACATCACCTAGAATTTTAGGATTGAGACCATTAAAGAAATGATAGAAAAAATATTTTATTTGACATCATGTAATCAAATAAACTACAAAATAATATTGCAAAAGCCAATATTAGTACAGTATTTGAATGTTAGTTTTCAAATCTGACATTTTTCAAATGTTAGTTTTTCCATTAAGTATGGGGAAAACTACAAAACAGTGTGCAAGTCAATGTGTTAACATTATTTAGCAGGCTTCATTTGACTTTGAAGCAAAATGTGTTTAATTCTATAGGGCGATGAAAAGGCTTGTTGACAGCTGTGCATTGCAACCACCTAACCCACAGAATTGCAGGTTCAAGTTTTGCACAGCAATACAAAAAGATATCGAAATTAAAAGGCACAGAGACTAATTATTATTATAATTGTAAACCCATTTATAAAAATTATGGACATGAAGTGGTTCTCAATCTACTGCAAGTAACAACGGAGAATGCTGGCTGTCATTTTATAACATTCGGCCAACAGAACATCTGCTACATTTTCACATTGGGATATATTCTAAAATGCAGAAGTTATGCAGTTCGCTTTTAAAATTAAAGCGCTTAAACTCCCCTGGTTAACAGACCCTGGTACATTAGTTTTCTCTTACACAGAAGTTGTACAGAACTTGGAGCTCCACTCCTAACTCTACTGGGCTGAGAGTTTACGACACAGGAAGGAATGGAGTTTCCTGTTTTGGCACGTAGGACACTTTCCACAATAACCCACACTGACACATGTCTCTCCAATGGTTGAGCACGCACATAGCTCAGAATTAGTGCTAGTGAAGGACGCAAGACAGTCCTCAAAAGGCAGACACAACAGAGACAGTTCAAGACAGCACTACCCTTACTGGGTTTATTATGTCCCCAAAAAATGGAAATCAGAAATGGATTTTTAAATCTATAAAGCAAGGATGGAAATAAGACTCCTATTGCATAGCAACTCCTCCTCAAATTCCAGGTTTTAATAAGATCTTGACTAGCCACAGTGTATGGGTAACAAGCTTTGGTGTTTATTAAACTCATAGTAAAACACCAGGAATAGAACAAACTGCTATACAACGAGAGCCTTATTTTCACCCCTGTAAAGAGAAAGAAACTCTGGTTGATTTTGGATTAAGTATTAAAGAGTCTACAGACCTGTGAGGCAGGGCAGCAAAGGGGTCTTCAGCTTCGTTCTCTGCTGCCATCTGCCTCCTCCTTTGTCTTCTGCTCAGTTTTCCTTTGAGTTTTTACATCCTTTAACTGTAAAATTAAGGACGTGCTCAGGTAAACAAATACAGAACTACACCACACACACTAGAGTAAGTCCTCATACTGACAGAATATCCACGAAGCACACAGTAAAATTGTTAGCAGTGCTAGGAATGTAATCTCGATTTGCAGGGTTAGGCAAGACACATCAGGTTTCAATAGCTGTACTTCAGGGTTTCGAGGGAGGGATAAACTACTGTACACACTGCAACTGCTCAAGTTAACACATTTTTACTTGAGTGTGACTGAATTGCCGTGGACTTTTGATCTCTGTTGCAATTTCTGAAGTTCTGCAGGCTACTTTAGATTTAGGAAGCTAGATTTGCAAAAAAACACCAGAGGACTGAATCATGAAAGTCACAATTATTATTTTTTTTAAATTGCCATAATTTCTAGCATCTATTGCACCTTGGCACTGGGCAGCCTTCTCGTACATCTTCACCTCTCCCAGTACGGCACTGAACTGGGGCTGGTGCACACATGAGCAGAACCAGCAGGTGACGTTGGAGAAGGGCTCATGGAAGGAGGGATCCCAGGGTTGGGCAGACCCAATTGGTGACAGAGGGTACAACCTCCCCATTGGGGTAGCTCATCCATTGCTGGACCAGGGCAGAGTCTTTAGGGCCACTGCCTCTCAGAGTATTGGTACTCACTGCGGAGAAACAAGGGACACTGTCAGATTTTATAGAACACAGACGTCATTTAAAAGATTCCAACTCCAGTCAACATACCGCAAGCAACTAAGCTATCCAAATAGACTAGACACATTCGTTCCCAGCTATAGCCTTAGAAAAAGCGTCCTGCTTGGAGAGACACAAATGTCTGAGAAAGGATAAATTGCATTGCTGTGGATCAGTAATGATCAGCTGCAAACAATTATTCAGAGGTGTGCATGTACAGACAGGGTTGAAACGCAGGTGTATAAATGTAATATGAATAAGCATTTTTACAGCAGGAGCGTTTAAAGGTTATCCCAATTAGCAGCTTAGAAGTCTAGAGGCAGCTACAGACCAGAATTAAACCAAATCCTTCTCTCTATTATTACTTCAGGGAGGTAGTCTCAATACTTGCTGTCGTTGCATATTTAAGGAAAAAAAATAATTGCCAACAAATTTGCCTGACTAATTCTGCGACTCATGTTTAAAACTCCCCCCCCCCCCCCCCCCCCCAATCACACAACCGCTGGTTGCTCTGTAATTTATGATTCAGTCAAGGCAAGCCCTTTAAAACGATGAATGATGATTCAACAGCAGCCACGCAGTCTCCTCTGCACAGCCCAGAGCCCACGCCTCCACTCGAGCGCTATTGTACTGAATCAGGGAGGAAGGGAAAGATTTGTCCTGCTTAGGCTGCCGTGCACAAAGGCTATTATTCTTCCCTCGGGAACCTTTTAAATGAAACAAAAGCAGAGAACTGTCTAAAAAGACTAATACAAACTCTAGCCACGTTTGCAACCAACTGCGTCATCTTTCTGCTGTGGATAAAAGTGTGAAGCGATGGACAATGAATCGGGCAAGGGAACACACCAGAGTGGCTTGACTCGGGAACTAATCAAGTGCCATATAAAACAGATAATGCATGACTTCTACAAGTCAGCTTAAGCAAAGCTGAACAACATTGAACCTCTTAAACCATTTCATGGTCATGACTGAGGCACAACTTGATTAGGTAGATGTTATCAAGTCATCTGCTGTCCGGTCACCCAATACAACACAATATAGAATTTTATTGCTGCCTTTGTGGGAACCGCCCCATATAATTTAACTTGCAAGCTGGTACCGAGTGCACATTTCCAAGAGTTGGGTCACTCAAATCCGATGCATGGATCTTAAGTATTCTGCCCTACGAGAGGATCACGTTTAATAGTTGTATTAAAATGCGAGAGAAGAAACTGAATAGGGTCCCTCTGTTCATTCTCTGGACTAGATTGGGAGCTGGGACTTCCAGGGAAAATGATCTAGGAACTAGTCTAGGGAAAGCAAGGGTCTTGTGTGTTCGCCTATAATTTAATCTCCAAGAGAATCTGGAAGTCAATTAAACCAGACTACCACCTGGTAATAAACCATCGGACATTATTTTGTGCTTCATAAGTTGCAGCGTTAAGCTTTTGAAGCAGGCAGTAGTTTTTTACCATGCGATGCGCCCTTGTTACTTTCAGGTTGGGTGGGACAATCGGCTAACCAGACTCCCATTACTTGGCAGACTATAGCAGTCTTCTTGCAAAAAATAACCCTAACAATAGCCGGTCTTCTTCCTTTTCAACTCGGCGCTAGCAATTTCTCTTTGTGGGTGAATGGAAGGGTTTTGTTGAAGTATTCCCTGGAGATGCGAGCTGGGAGGAGGCTCGGTCTCCTGCGCTCTCCCGGCGAAGGCGTGGATCGGCTCCATTGTAAGCACAGGACATCCTGATAACAAATAGACTTCCTGTTAGGGGTCTGGAGGGCAAGGGACCAGCACGTAGAGCACAGGCTGGAAACTCTGACGCACGCTTCCATTGCTACATAGTTAGCCCAAGGCCATTTCCAGCCCCAGCCCCTTGGCTGTAGAACTTAACAGATCCACCCTCATTATCTCGGATTTTGTGCTACAACAGTGGTATTTGTTCATGGATTCTTTCAGTACTACCAGGTCCTTCAATTGTCAACTGAGATAGGGTAGCAACAAGGACCTGGACTGCAGGGATGGAAATAAGACTCCCACTGCATAGCAGTTTGATCCATTCCTGGTTTTGCTAGGAGTTTAATACGATACACCTGAGCTTGTTACCTGTGCACTGAGGCTAAATCAAGCTCATTCAAATCTAGGTAAAATTGCTATGCAATGCCAGTCATTTCCATCCCGGTACTGTTTGGAAGACATTCCTGGATTAGAACGAACTGAAAAAAGCCACAAAACAAAAAAAAAAAAAAAAAAAAAAAAAAAAAAAACAGTAAATGTAAAACAATCTATAAAAAAAAACTTAATTTTGGTAGAAGACCAGGAAATTAACCAAAATAAGATTGTCTAAGAACTAGAAAAAAAATAAGAAACACATTTGCTTAATATCAATGTTTTCCCCTTGAAGTTCATTGCTCTTGAGAAGCATTTGGTTGGAAATTGGTATTTTTTTTTTTAAAGGTTAAAAACAGCATGCATTTGGTTTCTAGTTTTTTTTTTTTTGTTTTTTTGTTTTGCAAATTGGCAAGAGGTCATGCCAACGCTAGTCGAACAACTCGGGGTTGGAAAGAAGACTTCTCCTGTACAGCAGATTCCACTACCAGCTTGATTAGCCAGTGCGTGGACAACAAGCTCAGGTGTGTTATTTAGTAAAGCACGGAATGGATCAAAACGGCTATGCACCAAGAGTCCTTCCCATCCCTGCAAACCATGTCGTTATTCTACAAGGCAGCTCAACTTGGACTTCTTAAAGCTTTAGAAAGGTCTGACTATTTCCTACACTACCTGTCAAGTCATACAGCTGCGTTTGGAACAATGTCAAATAGAAAGTAGCTATCTAGTTTCAAGAACGGTTAGAATAGCAGTCTTCTGCACAAGTCACTTACAGCGAGTGGTTTTCAACAGCCACCAAGACAAAATACATAAGGAGACTTTGTTTCTGAATTGTAGCATCTAATAACATGGACAAAGAAAATTAAAGGTGTCATTCACTGCTGGTAAAGTAACCTCTACCAGGACAGGGACACCGTAGGAGGTGTAGGTTGTTTGGAAACAAAATCAAAATTAAGGACGGGACAGCTGTGAAAATGTTTGAATTATATTAAAAGGGTTCTGTTTTTGTCTGCGTTTGTTCTGTTTTCTAGAAGCGTTTATGGGAGCTTCTCTTCGTAGAATTCAAAAAGCAAATAGAGTTGTTTTTTTTTGGTTTTCACCACAGTCCTGGAATTTTTATGTATTGAGGCATCCTGAACCAATAAGACAAACAGCACAGATTACAGTGCTGTACCGTGCATAAAATCATAACCCTAACCCTTTCAGTTCAGGCAGGACTTTATCTTAGCACTGTATGTCAACACAGGCCGTCATAAATCACGCTGGAACCTCACAGGACTCCTAGGTCCCAGTCTGAGGTAGTGTAGAAATCTTGATAATTGAGAACAGAATGGATTAACTTTCAGGTTAAAATAGATGACAGTTCTTTCAACAGATGTTAGCATTTCTATCAAATGCATTTTTTTTTTTTTTTTAAATTGGTGCCAAAACCTTTACTACAAACAACAAAAAGTAAATAAAACGCAATTCCCACAATGTTAAAGCAATTCAACTTGTTGTCCTTCACTCACACTTGACTGCACCCCCTCCTGTGCAGCAGGCTGAATCTCAGAGTAATCCTGCTTCAAATGCATTCAGCAGTGTACAGTACCAAAGTAACAGTGTACAGTACCAAAGGGGAATAGTACCCTTTGCAGGGATCATTCACTAGTCTAGCCTTCCAAGGTCCACTGGTACTAAATGCATTGGTTCAGACACTCGAGCAATGGCAGCTATCTTGCTTGGACTACTTTGAGCTACTGTACCAATACCACCCCCTTGTGTTCAGAGCCGTGCACTACATTGCAAGTGAATGTATCGGTTCAATCACAGTCCATCTTCACTCACAGTCCAGAAATCACATTCAGCTGCACTGCACGGTACTGGGCAGCTATCAGCACTGGGCAGGACCTCCAACAATCAGAGTCTGGAAAAAAAAAAAAAAAAACGACAGTAGTTTAACAGTTAAAACAGCCTTCTGTCCCACTATGACAATTTCATGTGTGTGTATGGGGGTCCTTCATGACTAGGTACGCAAAATGGAGCTCTGGATATTTAACGGGTGATGCGAAAGGTTAGCGTTTTGTTTGGCCTGCTGGTAACGCCGTTAAACCGAAATAGTTGGTCACGCGAATTAGGGTTATTATTATTATTATTATTATTATTATTATTATTATTATTATTATTATTAATGTTAACTACTGCGCATGAAATGCTGATTCTGCTAGATAAAAATGCCTCTGCACCAGCTTGGAGGGCTTCTGTTCCTACACCAGTTGGGTCGGCGTCTTTCAAACCGCTGACAAGAAGTTAGTGGAACTGGTGGCGAAACGGGTGTGCGTGTGTCGTCGTCTAGCAGCTCTTAACAGCGTTACCCGACGTCTGGATAGCGGTTTCAAAATACCATTTATTTATTTATTTTGCGTTGCACGTCTCAGAACAGACTGAAAGAACCGTTATTAATAAATACACACACATCCTATCAAACATAACACTTTACATACAGTTTAATATTACGAATAACCTACAATTTGTTGTTTTAGAACTAACAATTAGATAATGAATACGGAATAAAGAAACATAACTGGTTAAGTACTCCCTACCGTGACGCAAGGGCAGAAGTAGAAAGTTATAGTAGAATGTGACGTCATTAACTATAGTAAATTAAATAGCAAACAAAACGCAAAGATACATCATTTAAAAAAAAAAAAAAAAAAAAAAAAAAAACACTGTTTCCCCTTTAACTCAGCCCCCCTGCAAGTGTTATATCGTAATAGAAACTACGAGCTCGCTCTCCTGGGAGAAATGCTTCCCTTTGGTTTACGGTTCTGCAAGGGAGGCCGGCCCAGTCTGCAAATGCAATCCGCAATGCTAAAGCATAGTGAATCGTTGAAGTGTCTTAAAACACATCTGTGAGCGGTTTGCTGCTACTTAACATTTAAATCCCACTCCTTGTCTCAAAACAGTGGTCGAGAATATAAAAAAAAGTAACATTATGTAGCTATAGTTTGAGAATAAAGTTAAACTTTGTATCGCCAGTCGACACACACGCGGCCTTATTTGTTTTTAAATAGTCAAACCAATGCATCTTTAACATTATGCGCACTTCAAAAATAAATTTAAACTCAGTTTCAAACACCGTGTAATATTTTGGAACTAGACAAAAATAAATAACCTATGTTATTTCCAGGCGAAGAAAACCCCAAAACGGATATGTATTAGCTTTGCAGAAAATGTTAAATATTTTCTAGCTAGTCTTTCATAAGTATTAATGTGCATTATGCAAGTCAAGTCAATGTATATATGCGGAGGTTCACAAAGCGTGTGCTTATAAATTGCAAGCATTTGCATGCTGTACAGTCAATCACAACATCCGCAAAACGCCGTGCCCATTTTTGGGCAATTTCCAGCAACCCCATGCACGAACACATATTAAACCATTAAGCTGGACCGAAATGCCAAATCAACACTCACACGCATAAAAACACCTTTAACCAAACGTACGCTCTACACATATCCCGACGCACGAAAACAATGAGAAAAGCAATTGAAGTGAAGGAACCCTCAAAGTGATAGGACACCTACCGCCATCTTCACTACTGACTGGCACACCGCACCCAAGCCTTTCTGTCCGCCTGGAAAAGAGAAGGACGGAAAGGCTAGCTCTCGATGCGTGGGGGCAGTACTTAGTAGTCTGTGCAAGATAATCACAGAGGCTGGTTTAAAAAAAAAACCTAGAAACATGCATTATACAGCACACACTTTATATATATGTGGGTATGGGTGTGCGTCTGTGCACCGGGATTCTTCTATTTCTTTACGCACGAGTGAAACTACACGCCTCGTGGTTCATTTAGAAATCGTACGCAGCCTTCTCGGTGTTTTTCAATTACCCACGGAATAGAAAATTGTAATTACCATCCACTTAGCTCAAGGGCCCGGTACCAAGCCGGTGTGCAATTACAATGAGACACAGCCCATGAAATAACACCGATAACCGGGATTCAAAGTTGATGAGGCTGTCGCAGCTATAGCTCATCGAGGTGCTGTTTGTAGGATGCGTGCAGCCTGTTTACACAATGGACGAGTACTCCTACCATATTAAAATGCGTCTTCTAATATTACTGCTTCCTTCAAATGCATATTTTGACATCCACGCATCCATTGCATTTTAGTGAATATAGGTGGGACAGACACCAATTCACCCCCTAGCTAAGACGTAGACCGAGAGCGCATTTCAGACAATGCGATATTTGGATACTGCAAACAAGACGTAATTCTTTTACTCAATCTTTTTTTAGAGCTGACCAAGGCAGCGCGTTGAAGCGGCTTAAAATCCATAGCACTGCCGTCAAACCTCTGCTGGAAAATGAATAGCGGATGCAAACAGAGCTTAACGCGTTAGGATACACAAAGGGGGCTTTGTGGTTGACTGCAATTTTGATACAGGAATCAGAGTAATGAAATTCAACATCCCCAGGACGAAGGGAACTGTACGGCGTCGAGCACGTACACTGTGGGCTACTATACCACTGTAAGCGAGCGGGGTTCCTGTCAAGGTGAGAGAATTTACTTAAATTAAACACAAAAATGTTTATCGTGTCTGTGGTGAAATGCTTATTTGTCTCAGAAATGCAAACGCTAGCTGTCTGCCATCCTGTACGAGATTAGAGTAGCAATTAGCTTTATTTATTATTATTATTATTACTATTGCGGTTTTGACGACATGCGTGTGTAATGTTTTATTTCACTTGCATATGATCGTCGTTTTCTGTAGATTAGACCTACACTGTTACAGACATATATGTTATTATCTGACAATTTTAAAATATATATAATATATATATATATATATATATATATATATATATATATATATACATAGGCATATCCGTATCACACGGTGGTGCCACCAAAATATAAATTAGCATAGTTTTTACATCAATTTTAAAATATTGATAATATAATATTATTATTCACATTTATTATTATTATTATTATTATTATTATTATTATTATTATTATTATTATTATATGGTACCAACTTACACTCGTCTTTGTTCCTGTGTTCGACTGGTTTCAATTTACACTCCGTGGTTACCTTTACAGAACACTGTAAGAATATCAATTAAGATTCACACATACTGAACGCTAGGAATGCTGGTGCATGACACAGTGAGCAATGCATTATTAAAACATCAGCCCTATCGAGGATCCAACACATTCGCATTACAGTACCGTAGCTAGATTACTATATTGTTTAGTTATACTGTGGGATACAGACACAGTAAAAAAAACCACAAGACTAGGTAGACATAATTTAGCATCTAATTGTAGCCTTTTATACCGCATGTTAAAACGTCAGTTTTGTAAGGTGCAGCAGTCTGTCACTGACGCCTGTCTAAATAAACTTCTTTTTAACATAAATTGTATTATATATATTATATATATATATATATATTATATATATATATATATATTATTATTATATTATATAATATATACCGTTGGCATTAAGTCAGAAAGACAACAAGAATTTGTAGGACGTCGTTTCGTGTTGGTGAGTAAGGCTGAGCAAAGCACATAGCTTGTCATCAGCAACAGAATGGTTATTTAAAGAACCCAAAGCAAAACGTGGCTTCCGGAACTAACACAAGGTTCTGCTTAGAACGCATTCAAGAACTCTAGTATATTCCTATAGAATATACAAGGGTGGCATTTTTGCAACATCACAATACGACTTCCTAGAATTTATTACCTGCTTTATCCTGTAGAATATACAAGGGTGGCAATTTGTGACAAGGTGGCACATTTTTACATCTATAATTGTCACAAATTGCAACGGGTAGCAAATTGTGACAGGGAGGCATATTCCGATGGTACGCATTGTGATTATTTCATTACCAGAACTTAAAAGACTGCGTCCAATCTCACACAGATCCCTTCAAAGTTTTTTTTTTTTTTTTTTTTTTTTTTTTTTTTTAGAAACTGTTAACTATTAGTTAGTCAAGTAAGGCATTTTGGCTCTGTCTTCATCTATAAGGACTTAGCTGAAAGCATCTCTTCTTAACTCAGGCTTACTTTCAATAGCATGTCTTTAAAAAGATCTTATTTAAAAAAAAAAAAAAAAAAAAAAAAGAATTACATATTTCTTTAAAGGAAATTAACTCATTTTAATTTTAAACTAGATACTGGAACAATAGTTATCTTATGCATTCCCTGGCTGTTTGTTCACTATTAAAATAAACAGCAAATTATAGACCTGAGTAACTGCTTTAACAACATGCCTGCATTTTCTTTCAGTTTTGTTAAAAGGGAACACTGTGTTCTTTGTGTGGGTATGTGTTGGTAACCCATTTCTTTCTTTTAATTTGTAGGATATGAATGCACCATAGTAGACCTGAACTCTCAATGAGAAAAATGAAAAGCAAAAGATTTCATCACAGGACTGCTGCATCTACAAGAAAGCGTTGTGCCTAAAACAAGGTCGTCTACAAAAAAGGACAACACAAAAACAAACCTTTTTTTTTTTTTTTTTTTTTGTTTTATTTGCTACTATTTTAAAACAGAATAAGGACAATTGCCCTCTTAACACACAAGTCACTCTCTCCCTGGTTCCCCTTATGTGTGATTCGCTTTGCCCCTTTGAAATCACGGACATGCTCCAGCAAAACAATAACAATAATTACTTGTGCTTGGAGCGGGGGTGTCACAATAGAAAAATAACTGTAGAAAACAGCGGCGATTGTGGGGGAGGAGGAGGGGGAGGGGGTGACAATCTACCGCAGGCCACTTCACAAGCAGAGAGACGGGGCGAACAACGTCAAGGCCCCAAAACAAAAGGCTTCAGGAGCCGAACGGTGAGCGGGGCCTGTGCCAAAAACAAAAAGAAAGCCAA
This sequence comes from Polyodon spathula, assembly GCF_017654505.1. NCBI lineage: Eukaryota > Metazoa > Chordata > Actinopteri > Acipenseriformes > Polyodontidae > Polyodon > Polyodon spathula. Next base: position 1,746,722 of record NC_054573.1, on the reverse strand, counting down.
GCTCACAAAGCCAGGCCTTCAACCTCTTTCCCAACCCCTGGGTGGAATTACAGCCTGCCAGACGAGGCTGGTGTCAGATTCCCCGGTAAGCGATACCATCTCCTGCTTGAATACAGGCAGGTTCTATTCCAGTCGTTCAGAGAATAGCTGTGACGGCCCTGGGATTCGTGCCGATGTAAGCGCTCTCAGTCTAAGCAGTATCAGCAGCCTGGGATCACCGGTAACCGTGGCAACCTTAGAAGCTTCTGAAGTGAACCAAACAGTGGCTCCCACAACAGTAGAGGGCTCATTCCTGAGTACTACAGCAAGAGACCAATACTACAGCACTGGGATCATTTACATAAGGGCTACCCAGAGTCTTGCTTCCCAACCACAGGCTGTTGGCAGACATGACATTCTTCTAAACCTCCGGGGAAGGGAAGACAGAAATATGACTGGGGAAGCTGCTTTCCCTGGGCAGGAGGATGGGGTTGTCCGATCCAGTAACGGAGATGGGAAAGCAGTGGAAACAAACGCACAGGTTTTGGCAAAAGATGCCAGGGAAGGGTTTAAGACTGATACAGAGTCCTGTGGCAATGCAGGGGAGCAGAAGGAGAGCTGGGGCTTTACAACGATTGATGTGGACAAGCAAGAAGAAGAAGAAGATGACAATGTGAAGGAATTGAGCGCTGACTCTTGTGTGCTGGGAAGACGTGATACCAAAAACTCAGGGTCGGGAAATGCTGAAGACTGCATGAGGAGTGGATTCAATCACTGTACGCAGAGTGATGATGTTCAGAGGAAATTAGCAGATCCAGGGTGCGAGCATCAGAAGCACCACCCACAGATAAACAGGGAAGGCAGCAGACAACACGCTGGAGATCTGGTGACGGAGAACACGAGGCAGCAGGCTATCTCCGCAGCATCGGAGTCTCATAACCATTGCTGCTGTTCTATGGAAATGACGCTGGAGAGCCGATCAGGGCGTCAGATGCGGGGAGACAAAACTAGCCGAACAGTGGATCACGTGACCAGAGATTCTCCAGCGCTTGCGGAATATCAAATTCAAAAACGCAATGCTGGGGATCGGAGGAGTGGAATTACAGCTAACGCGCCTCCGTGGCTTAGGGTCGTGAATGAAACATGCCGTGGGTGTCACAGGCGGGGAGGCGCGGGGAATGGGCAGAGCGAAAGAAGGATCGCAGATCTTGCAAAATATGAAAACCCAAACCATAACCCTGCAGACAGCAGTGGTGAAATGATAGCTCATGCTACTGTAAGGGTTAAGAAGCCTGAGGGAACTAGTAGTGGGAAAACCAATAGGCTGGACAGCAGGCCTGTGGAAATGTGCACAGCAGATACTTCTGATCTTGCGGAATATTATTGCTGTAACCCAGGGGGCTGTGACTGTTGTGAAATCACTTCTCTAAGGCAAAGAAAGCTCCATGGAGAAGTCGATAATGTAAGGAATGGCTATTTCTGTGCGTCCAATAGGGGAGACTTGTATGACAGTCTGACCACTGATTTTGTCTCTGTTTTGGGTAACAGTCAGTTTGAAGCATGTGCTTCAGTGCAGCAGTTGGCCCAAGGAGAAAGACTGGGAGCTGGTTCATGTGGCAATCGCTTCTCAGAATGTGCCAAAGCCTGTGAAAAGCACCCAAGCCTGGCATTAGACTCTCTGACGGGAAAGACTGAATGCACACCCATGCCAAAAGATTTTATCTGTAGTCACAATAACGACAGTGTGGCACAGAGTCAGGGCCTGGATAAAAAAGCAGGCCGCACAGAGCAGGGGGCTTTACTATCGGGGTTTCACACCAGCCAGGCAGGCGAGCATGGCAGCGATTCAAACACAGCCCCCATTTCAGACAACACAGTTCCACTGCAGTTTGATAAGCCTGCTGCAGCAGCTAGGCCTGATCTGTCAGTCTCTGTAACCAAGGCAACGTTCGTGGCACAAGAGAGCTCAGAAGTGGTCGGAGGTCATTATCCTTTTCTCAGCACGACCGGTGAGATTAGTAATCATGACGGGGAGAGCCCTAGTATTGAACAGGCAGGAGACGAAGAGGAATTTGGCCTTTTTGAGAAGGCAGGGGATCGCCTCCACTGGGACGAAGAATTTTTAGAGTTTGAACAAGGGTCTTGCTGGAAGAAGGGCTGTGCTGGTGAGTGGTAAATTTATCTTTCATAATTAATATATGAACATAATATAGATCTTTCATTTAACACCATGTAATCAAAGAAACTACAAAATTATTTTGCAAGAGTCTACCGGAAGCCAGAATAGTAGTACAGAATTTCATGTCACATTTTGTAATGTGTGTCGGTTTTCCATTAAGTATATGAAAAACTATGAAAGCGGTGTGTAATTCAATATGTTAACGTAACATTATTCAGCAGGTTTCATTCACCTTTATGAAGCAACATTTGTTCATTCTATAGGGTGATGCAAAATTTTGGGCCACAGCTGTTAAATTGTGATTGTGTTATTATACTTAAAAGACAATGAGATAATAAAACGCATTTAGGAAATGCTGGGTACTTCAAGAGAACCTCAGTCTGTCTGTGTGTCACAGTGGTCCAATGTCTGTCCTCAGATGTTGCTGTCAGTCCACAGTCCACCTCATTGGACGGCTGGACTGCCTTCTCAGAGGAGGACACCAGTGGATTTGGACCGGGAGACGGGACGGAGCAGGACAGAGATAGTGGTGGACAGTGGTGGCTGGACAGTGCTGTAGAGGACACCGGAACTACACCATGCACACCTCTGAACCTGGTAGATTCACAAGTACCTTTTTATAGAACAGCAGAACCTGTAATGTCCGATCCTGTAAGACACTATCCCCACTTATGTCATTTACGAACTGTACAGATGGAAAGTGACCAATGCATATTTTTTTCTGTCGCTTCACGTAACTGCCCAGTTTAACCATGATAAATAAAAGAAAACAAGGGATTCATAGGAATTGCTGAACCATACAAGATAATATTTTTCTTGCAGATCTACAAAGCCAGTTTGTTTGCTGATGCATCTGGATAAATAAAAAAACACAGCTTGGCTATGACAGGTTCAGCGCTAGCCGTTTAATGAGACTGAAAGGACTGCAAGGACTAGCTGTAATCCAAGTAGATGCAAGTGCAGTCAAAACAGATGCTAAACATGTATCATTTGAACAGCAGAATCCCACTTCTTCAGTGCAAGTTTAGTACACTTGATTCGTTCCTGCAGTATGCAGCGAGACCTGAATGCTGTCTACTTTGTCTTGTACAGTCCAGGGTCTTTCAAGACTGCTTCCCTTCTGTGACATCATCACACTGGGAGACAGACGAGGTCCCATCTCTGAGAGAACAGATGCAAAGGTAAGGCAGGCAGAACCGTGCGAAAAGCAAACACACTTCTTTTTTTTTTTTTTTTTTGCTAAAGGAGTGCTGTCTCAAATCCATTGCTGTGCTTCTTATTAGCATGACCAGTATTGGTTTTAGTTCAGATTGCAAGCGGACTGCTGAGAAAATGGATTTGAAAGATTGTTTTGCGTTTTAACGCACTGGAACCTGGTTTTCATTTTAACAGGCCGGCCTCCAGTCTGTGGGAGGGACTCCAGGATGTGAACGAGGCAATTGGTTTAAAATACAAGTGGGCGGGATCTGGTGCCCAAAAACTCCTCCTACATTCCCTTCACATCGACGTGGTGAGTATACAGCACCTGCAATGCCTGCCACCATCCTCTAGAGGCCGCTAGCTTGCCCAAATTGGATGCAGAGTGATGAGAACTGGCTTGGTCGTGGGATCAGAGGTCCCCCACTGACCTTCCCTTCTCCTCAACTGTTGTGGGAAGTTTCTATGGTGAGGGGATCGGAATTGAGCATTCTAAGTATTTTAACAAAACCTTCTTAAACTGGAAAGGGCACCTTTGCCACGTGAGATTTCTACGCCCTTCAACGAAGACTCCTAGGTTCTTGGACACTCCCTCGCTGAGGCACACACAGCTGTTAGGACCTTGACCGCCAGCAGTAGCTGATGAAATCCTTTCTTTAAATCTTACTTTCCTGGCTGGAAATCAAGCTTTCCAGAATCGCACACTAATCTCACATAATAAATGCCACACAGGCTGTTTTGATGTAATGCAGTTTACTGTTGATTTAACTTGGGTTCTTGGTTTTCTTTGACTTAAAAGGAAGTTATTTTAGATTTAAAAGTTATGTTGGTAAAAAAAAAAAAAAAAAAAATTAACCTTAAATTCAGTTCGCGTTTGTAAACCTGTTTGTAATGTTTTGTACGTTCTCAATAAGATTGCAGCGCACTTCTAAACAGTTTACCAGACAGAGTCATGTACAACTCTGGCTAAAAGTTTTGCATCACCAGTATTCATTTTGCTTCACAACGTCAAATAAAACCTGTTGAATAATGTACATTAACATATTGAATTACACACCGCTTTGGAGTTTTCCATATACTTAACGAAGAAAACTGGCAAAAATGGGGAAAAAAATTGACATTTAGACATCTAACATGAAATACTAATGTGCTACTACTGTGGCTTCCGGTAGACTTTTGTAATAGCATTTTGCAGTTTATTTGATTACAAGAAGTGATGTGACTGTATATGAATTGATACTGTTTGAGTGCCACCTTGTGGCCAATTGAAGACAGTACAAGCGCTGGTGGTTCTCATCAGCAATGAATGTTTTACAAATTTTTCTGTAGTGAATCGATTATTCATTGATGAAATAACTCAAAGGCTCCTTGTGCTTTATTACATTTCTTTTTTTTTGAGCATTGTTTTCTCTGAATAATATAATGGACGTTTTGAATGTAAAAAAAAAAAAAAAAAGCCATTCTGGTCAAAACATGTTGTCTTATATAAGTGCAATGTTTTGGTCATATTTTCAAACCATTTCTTTTTTAATATTTTATTGTCCTATTATATTAAAGCAGTTTTATTAAAAACTCTAACCCAGCAACCACGATAGATATGTCAAGTTCTTTTGAGTTGTTTTGTTAGGTGATTTTATAATTAAAAAATGAAAACTATCAGAAATCAACCAATCACAGCGAAGCATTTGCCAGAATTCCCATACATCTTATCCTTTGGGAATGTCATCCATACCTAGAACTCCACACCTAATTCTAACGTTCAGAAATCTAAACAAAAAACACAGAACTTTTCTAAAATGGATTAACTTGACTCTTAATTTAAATATCGATGATTTCTTCTCTTTTCCAAAAAAATAGGAGCAAATTTAAAAAAAAAATGACAAATATGGTCAAGCATCTTTCTCTTCCTGCCGAACACCAGATTTTCCTTGCTAAAGAAGTCTATTTTTGTTCCTTGCAGGACACCGTTGCCTGCCCCCAGCTCAGTAGAGCCAGCCCTGATCACAGACTCAACCTGTTCAAGCAGCGGAACCCAGCGGACAGGATTAGCAAGAAAAAGATCTCCTATGATCCCAACAAGAACATGCTGGCTTGAGCTCCATGCCTCCACCACACCTCCTCCCTCAGTCTACAGCTCTGGCCAAAAGTTTTGCATCCTCAAGAAAGTTAGGATTGAGACATTATATATATAAAATTTAGATCTTTTATTTAACATCATGTAATCAAAGAAACTACAAAATGATCTTGCAAAAGAAAGTCTACCGCAAGCCATAATACTGGTAGTGTTTCACATTAGATTACGAAATGCCACATTTGTTGTCAGGTTTTAGTTTGGTATATGGGAAACTACGAAGCGGGGTGCAATTCAATGTGTTAGCGTAACATTATTTGGCAGGTTTCATTCGACTTTATGAAATGAGTTGATTCTATAGGGTGATGCCAAACTGATGGCCATAGCTGGAGTGTCTACCCATATTGAACCTTTAGCAGACAGTGGCATTGCCAGCACATGCCACAGGCAGTGGGTTTGGAACTGATATTGCATAGTTCAGAGGTCCTGATTCGCTAGCACATCATCTGTCTAGTACTGATAGGGACCGAGATGGAATTACCAGCAGTAAATGTGTGATTGTGATACTATTGTCAGAATACCAAGCACCAGCCAGCACAGGGGTACCAAGCACCCTGTGACCACTGAAGACCATTTGGTAAGGCCAGTGCTGTATTGATCTAAAACGGGACAATTTATTTGTACAGGTAATTAGACAGCAATAATCTTTTAAAAACACCTGGGTATGTGATAGTACAAGATACAGTTTGATAATATGAATTGCATTTATGGATTTGTTGGTTTTAAAACCAACGATAAACAAAATGTCCTCGGTCGCGGCTTTCGTCTACAGAAAGGACAACACGGGTCATGTTTTCAAAGCCTCTACAACAGTTTTTAATCAACTCCTATTTTTTTTACAAGAGCTAAAACGATGGTTAATTTTACAAAACTAGAACCAAACAAATAAGTAACATAAAGTAAGTTCTCAAACATTCCCATTAGGCTTGGTTTAAGAATCCTTTGAAAATATAGCCCACAATCCATACAATGCAATAAAGCAAGTAATTGAACACAAGGTTTGCAAAACACAGGTAGCACATACAGTGGCACCAAAAACATAATTAGACACTCGATTGTAACGTGCATAGTTACATGTGTAGTTTAATTGATTACTTCAATTCACAAAACACCAGCTTGTACTGAATTACAGATACTGAAGGGCAATTGTGTGACTACTTGGAGGTGCCACTGTATTTCAAGTACAAAACTCTTGCTTATAAAATGCACAGAACAGGTGCCATTAGGTGAGGTTACATGAAATCATGCTTTCTTTGTATTTTACACACAAAGTTTTCTCCTGTGAACCAGCACTTTGTTTTTTCTAACACCAATGTTTGCATTTATTTAAAACAATATATAAAAAGCACCTTCACAGGCACGCATCCCTCTTCTTATTGTTGGGCAGGGTAATCCCAGGTGAGATTCATTTACCAGAGGGACAAACCATTGCTGAAAGAGGGGTATTTTTAACCTTGAAATAGATAAGAATTCTCTCCTTTTCTTAATATTAATTCTGCACTACGCAACTAATGAACTACTGGCAATTTATGATTATGAATAACAAAAATGAAAATATAAACAAATAACATATTTTCTGGCAAAATAATCTGTATAATTTTAGACAGTTAATTTATTAAATTATGTAATAAAGAAAAACAAATGTTGACGTGACAATGGTGTGGCTTGTTTGACTTCACCCTAAAGCACTGGGATGTTGTTAGCATAGCAACCTGTATTTGTTATGTCAGACAAGTTCATTTCTGCCATCAAAGGTAAAAAACTTCCACAGTAGATATTGGATTTTTTTTTTTTTTGCCCCTCCCTTGCGGGCAAAACCCTTATAAAAGTTTAAACAGTATCTTTGCACTTTTGCCACGGTTATACTGTGCATCAACTATAACTTAATATGTTTCCATACCTCTGTGCTTTACAATGACTATACTTTACCATGCTTTCAATGTGCTGTATTACACTTTGCTGTACTTTTACTATGGGAAACTTTTATAAGGGTTGGTTTAACATGTTTATTTTATTAATATGCTTTACCATACCTTTCTATGCTTTATAAATCTTCCCTATACTTTACCAGACCTCTCTGTGCTTTACAATGCCTCCCTATGCTTTTCCATACCTCTCTTTGCTTCACAATGCTTCCCTGTGCTTTACCAGACCTCTCTGTGCTTTACAATGCTTCCCTATGCTTTACCAGACCTCTCTGTGCTTTACAATGCTTCCCTATGCTTTACCAGACCTCTCTGTGCTTTACAATGCTTCCCTATGCTTTACCAGACCTTTCTGTGCTTTACAATGCTTTCCCAGACCTCTCTGTGCTTTACAATGCTTCCCTATGCTTTACCAGACCTCTCTGTGCTTTACAATGCTTCCCTATGCTTTACTAGACCTCTCTGTGCTTTATAATGCTTGACTACACCACGCGAATCTACTGCAGCAGCACTCTGTCTTGCGTGCATTGATGGTTTGCGGTTGCAATGTGTCAGCTGGGCACTTGGACGTGTCGCTGTCGCTCATTAGTTGCCATGGCTACCACCAGACCCACTAACCGATGCAATAACATGCAAACTGTTTGCACGATGCAGCTCAATGCAGATGCATATCAAAGGCAAGCAAGGTCGGCGATGCTGGAGAACACAATGCATATAAATCAATCGAGCGCGCTGATTAGATCTAGGGCCGCTGTGTACGCGTTCAACAGAAAACATTGCTGTGGCTTTAATGCTGAAGGCTGCACGCTATCCTGCCGCCACGGCAGATACTGGAGCTTCGTTTTTTTAAAAGCCTTTTATTCACAGATTCTCTGTGGGGATCAGACCGTGTTATTAGTACCACACAGAAACAGCAATTGGGAAATTAAATAACTACAATTTTTTAACAGTGTTTTTTTTGTTGTTGTTGTTAAGAATAAGAAACAAGACAAATTGCTCTTGACAATTATCTGTACTGTGCAGTGGAAGCAAATATGATAGAAGCAGTACCAGTGTAAACCATCTGGTGGCGCTAAACACACACACACACACACACACACACACACACACACACACACACACACACACACATATATATATATATATATATATATATATATATATATATATATATATATAAGAACTGATTTAGCAAACTTTATACAGTCTTATTTCACAAAGCTTTAACTCGGGAGTTAATTAAGGACTTTAATTTTAAGGATATTAATCAAGTTTGTTATGCTTTTTTTAAATTTTATTTTTTGTAATTACTACGAGCTAAATCTATTTCTGTGCACGGGTAACGCGGTCAGGAATCTGCAAACTCTGAAACGGAGAAATCTGGACAAACCCAGCCACTGTGTAATTATGAAGAGGTCGTGAGAGTTCACAGACAGTCGTAATGTCTCAAATAAAACGACCCACATGATTGTGTTTGTCTTTGATCCGGTCCCTGATCTATTTCCTGGCAATACCGTCGAAGTGGGTGGAGAAAAGTTTGAGTAAAACACATTACGGCGCAGTCTATAACGAGAAAGGAAGACAGAAAAGAGCCTTTTATTTTTTTTTTTAAAACAGGAAAGACGCACCCAAAAAAAAAAAAAAACCCAAAATGTCTTCAAATTCTAGGTCTGGCATTCTGGTGTTTCTTTTTTTCGTGTTTTATCTCACCTACCTCTTTCTGGGGGCTGCTATATTCTCCAGCATCGAAAGACCGGAGGAAATTCGACTGAGAGGCGAGCTGAGAATTTTGAAAGCAAACTTTCTGAACCGCAGCTGTGTAGATTCCTCCTCGCTCGAAACTTTTTTGGAACATGTTCTGACTGCCAGTAAGTACGGCGTGTCTGTTCTCAACAACGCCTCGGTAAACACGAACTGGGACTTCGCCTCTTCTCTCTTCTTCGCAAGCACTTTGCTAACAACTGTAGGTAAGAAACGCACACGGGCGAACGAGTTTTTATTTTTCAGTCTACTCCAGAACTGCTTCTAGTAAACTTCTTAGTAAACTACCCCAGATTTACTAAGAACTAAAGAAGTGAAGTGAGTTGAAAGATTTGCTTAATTTGTCATTCTTGCCGTAGCTCTGAAACCGGTGCTTAACAGTTCAAAGTGTTCAAAGTCCAAGTATTTCATTGCAGTCCTGCAAAGTAAAGCCACGGGCATACATTTTAAATGCATGTGCGGTACTGAATCATGTTTTTGTAACAGACACAATGAACTGCTACTGGTTGCATTTCACATAGTGGGGAAAAGGATATAGTTCAGACGGCGACCTATGCTGTACAAAGTAGGCAAACATTTTGTGGTCTTTTTCGGTGTTTTTCAGTGAAATAGTTTATGGCAGCGCTATCTGGCTACCATAGGTCCCTTATAAAAGTTACGGTAAAGCACAGAGAGGTCTGGCAAAGCATAGGGAAGCATTGTAAAGCACAGAGAGGTCTGGTAAAGCATAGGGAAGCATTGTAAAGCACAGAGAGGTCTGGTAAAGCATAGGGAAGCATTGTAAAGCACAGAGAGGTCTGGTAAAGCATAGGGAAGCATTGTAAAGCACAGAGAGGTCTGGTAAAGCATAGGGAAGCATTGTAAAGCAGAGGGGTCTGGTAAAGCATAGGGAAGCATTGTAAAGCACAGAGATATATGATGAAGCATATTAAAAAACATAGCAAATCAGGGTAAACCTTTAAGTGCATCATTTAAACATGGTAAAAAGTGCAAAAATACATGGTAAACTTTTGTAAGGGACATTTTTATACAAAACAAACATGCAAAAGTAAACTTAAAAGCAGTTATACTTATTGTTGTTGTTATTTCTTTTGGTGTTATGTAACTTCCATTTGTAGTTGCAGTGTAATTAACTGATAAGCCAAGAGGCAGTCATGCCTGTCTACAAAGCAGAGACAGGCTGGAGGTAATGCTTGTATTGGGATTAAGATAAACACAGTCCACCTAACTAAGAGTGATTGCTGAATCTTATTGGTTGACCAATCATCATTAACAGCCCAGCATTGTCATTTCTGAAGATTTGCACAAATAGGTAACTAACTGTGTTATAGGACAACAATTCTTTAAAAAGCTGCCCAGATTATCCTGCAGCTGACGACAATCATACCTCATACCTGCCATTGTAATACACACAAAAGCAACCACTAATGACAAGGCCAGCATGGAAGGAACAGCTGGTTGCCATGGAAATTGAAGACTGCATTGGTAGAATGAATGCTGTTGTCAGGGAGACAGAGTTGTCACGGCCAGTTTAATGGTTTCAAAAGATCAAGGTACCTTGGATATTTCCGTTCTATACCTTTTTTTAGTAACGGCACAAGCACAGAGTGTAGCTAGTGTATTAACCACCTGTTGGACAATAATGTCAGCACATCATTATGCTGAAGAGCTGCATGCGAGTGTGCAGTGTAAGACCAAGAGCAGCTAGTAAAACAGATTAAACAGAGCTTGAAATGATGGCTGTGTAGTTCCATCTAAGACTAACAAGGAAACCGCTGCAAGAACTACAGGTCTGTCTAATGGTTGACTAGTTTGGGGAAGACCACAGCTGCAGAGGATTGACATCGGGGCAATGCACAGTAACTTAGAAACTAAATTCAAGTAGAGACCAGTAAGCTACCGTCAGCTGCCCTAACCCTAACCCTAACCCTAAACCGTACAATTCACTGATATTTTTTTTCTGAAAACATTTCGCTACGATTCTGGTCTGGTCTCAGGCTTTGAAAACCAGGCTAAGGGTGATTTTGAAAGTGCATTTTAAGAATCTTTGATGTCACACACGTGCGACGGGCAACAGCCGGGTGTGCTGTATTTCAGGGCGAGCCCGGGAGTGTGTTTTACAAAGGCTGCCACCCTGTTTGACGTCAGACTTGGGTGTTGCAGGTTAGATGTGTGGAAGTCTGCATAGCGCTGATTTCCTCCCCTCTTCAATCAAGGAGTCTGAGCAGAGAGAAAGGCAACGTTTTATACTTGCTATACAGCATTGACTCGGTTGTTCTGGAAACTATGTTCTGCTATGGTGGTTTTAAATAGATACAAGTTGTTTTTTTCAAACTTTGGACTGTAACGTGATGACTCTGGACAGACACGTACAGACATGCAACACCAATATAACTGATAGAGGCCGATGGCGAGTCAGTGAAGTTAATAAGTAGATAGCAGATAAGTTAGACAGGCTCTGGTCAGGGCAAACTGGCTGAGAAACCCACAGTACTAGTATTGTATTTCATTGTCTGTTTGAGGTTAGTTAACCCATTAAATGCTACTACTGAGCATTAACTGACCAGGTACCTGCTATTTACATTTTTTCTAACTATATTGCCATGATAACTTACCAGTACCCCAAATTTTGCTAACCGCAAAAGTGTAATGTATAAAATTATATAAGTAAATATAACTTCTGTGTGTGTGTGTGTTTTTTTTTTTTTTTTTTTTTTTTTTTTAAGAAAAAATGACTGAATGAATGAATGACTATTTCTCGTACAGTCATGGGTTATATCCTTTTTCAAATGCCGACACGTTCAAATTGAGTGACTTACCAGCAATACCCGAGGCTTAAAAAAACATTTTATTATCTCCTATTGCCATCAAATGCCCCTCTGGGCTTGTATACTGTTCCCTGGTAATACTTGCCAACTGTTATTCCTGACAATAATTGGCCTCAATTTTTTCATTACATGTAATTTAAGAGCAATATTGCTGTCAATATATAAAAAGAAATTTGACGAAAGCAGAGTTAGACTCTGATACAAATATGTTCAGCAAGACACAATTCTAAAAACAGACACAAATGTAAATGAATGGGAAACCAATAGTTTAGGCTTTAATCGGTTAGAATGACTTCTTGTTTTGTGGTTGCTGTAACTAGAAATAGGAAGATCTAAAGAAAGATTAGAGAAAAGGGTTTTTTTGGGGTTCTTTTTGGTGCAGGGGGATTTTGAAAGCTTCAGAGTACAATGCCAAGCTTACTAAATTAATTTCCTGTTAGTTCTTCCATTGCTGTGTTTCTGGCTGCCAACACGAACTGATCCCTATATAACAAAATAAACAAATTCAAATAGAAAAGAAAACATATAGTTTGTGGATTTCAGATACTGAATAATGCAGTAATTTATGACCACAAGGATTAGCGTTTAATCTAATGCGTTCTCCTGTGACGGGCATAAGCCTCCTGCAAGGGCTGAACACAGAGTGCCCTTTGTCTACATACTGTAGAGAACCGTTGTGACAAACCAAAGGAAGTGATACTGAAATCGTACTGGTTAACCATGAACTTCCACATCAGTGTTTAAAACTTCAAACCTACGAGTATGTTGCTGACATGCGTCTCTGTGATGGCTGTGCACTACATGTGTTCTTATACCATGGCCTACGTTTGTATATAGGTACCTAGATCGTCATTAACTTGTTATAACCTGCGGGTAAGGGAAGCAAAACTGGCAGGGACAGTTCCTCTTCATCACGCTGCAGTGAAACCTGCTGGCCAGGTGCCCAGTGAGCTCAGAGCAGACACCTGCAGGGCTGACCTTTATTCTTGAGTTCCTGGGTGTAAAAGAGGAAGCTGGCTTGGTCGTGAGACTGGAGGAGCTTTCAGTTATCTTGAGCTGCGTGGGTAATTGCTGTGGTTACACTAAAGCCATTGGTTGACAATGCCTCGTATCTTCTCCTCTCTCCCAGGCTATGGTCAGACCACTCCCCTGTCGGACGGCGGGAAAGCCTTCTCTATAGCCTTTGCCCTGCTGGGAGTTCCCTTCACCATGCTGGTGCTGACGGCCAGTCTGCAGCGGCTTATGCACCTCTTCACCTACTGGCCCATGAGGGTGTGCCAGCTGAGGGCCGGCTGGTCCAGCAGGACGGCCAGCAAGGTCCACTTCGTGCTGCTGCTCGTGGCGGTGGTGGTCTGTTTCTTCGTGGTGCCGGCCGCCATCTTCAGCACCATCGAGCACACGTGGACCTTCTTGGACTCCTTCTACTTCTGCTTCATCTCACTCTGCACCATCGGCCTGGGAGACTATGTGCCAGGGGAGCAACATGGACAGGCACTGCGTCCGCTCTACAAGATCGCTGTCATGGGTACGTACGCAGCACAGTGCTGCATTGTCCTGAGTGGTGGTAGCTAACTGCAGACTGATGTAATTATTACCCTGATTACAGGGGAATTGTTTGCTGCAATTACTATTCCAATGCTATGTTGTTCAATTACAGTTCCAATTATACAAAATTCTCACGCCCAGGGGTTGTCTTGCAGGCAGGTGTGTAATGGATATCCATGACAAATGCTGAGGTGTGCTAATGCATTTGCACACTGCTGTATGTATATCTTTACACCGCTCTGGCAGCCGATCACGTCTCGGGAGATGCACTAGCGGTGTCTTGCGCGGTCTGCACTGCGATGGCTTGTTCCAGAGCTGAAGCTGAGCAACTTTTGTTGAGCTCCTCAGAAAAAAACTAAAAAGACTGAAGCAACCTAAAGAGACGGTGATGCAAAGCAACAGCAAAGTGAAAAGCGCAAGCAGATTGCATCTAGAAATTTGCAGCCCATGTCTAATGACTAGGCTTGCTTGAATTGTAGATAGCGGATGGATCTGACAATAGGCAAACCCTAGTCTGATATTAAAATGAGATGTTTTTTAAACACTTTCTGTAGATAGATAGATAGAATGTTGTTTTATATACTCTGTGTGTGTATATATACCAACTGGAATTCTATTCTGACATATACAGTATGTTTACCTCATTCAAGCATTCTATAGACATTTTATCAGCCCTCTTATCTCCTTACAGAGCAGATCCTGGAGCGTTTTATGTTCAAAGCCTGCTTTGTCATGCACATGCAATAACATAAAAATACTTAGTCTGTATACTGTTTTTTTTCCCCCCAGATATTTCCAGCACAGTACAGTTACTGTTTTTGATTTGCAACTTCCAGAGCAGTTTTGTTTACTTCCAAATCGCCTGATGTCCTTTGCTAATCAGGGGGCTGTTCCTCTCTTCTCCCCCCCCCCAGTGTATCTGTTTGTGGGGCTGATGGCGATGCTTCTGGTCCTGCGCTCCTTCCACAAAGCGTGCGATATCCACGGACTCACCAGCCTCTTCCATCTGCCCAAGTGCGAGGAGGAGGAGGAGGAGGAGGAGAGGAGGACCAGGTTCAGATCATCGACTCCCAGGAATCAAGCGAGCCAGACCAGGAAGTGGCTCACAAGCAGCTGATAGCAGGCATCCAGCCCTCTTACAACTCCATCAACCAATAACAGCAAGCCCAGACAGGGAGGGACAGCACTGTGACGACAGCTCTCGGTATTCTCACGCAGGCTGCCGACTTCAAATAAGATAGATCAAATAAGATATTCCATAAAGCAGTGTCTGTTCTACTCCAGTCTGCTCTTCTAACTAAGGATGGAGAGAGATGAGCCTGTCAGTCCGAGCCCACAGCCACCGATGGCCAGATTTAGATTTTTAAATGAAGATACATATTTTAATACAATTGGTTTTTGAATGTTGGTAACCTCACCGTGTCCATTTGGCACATTTTTGGTTGATTGCACAGATAACCTTGTACAACAGAGGTCCAACTGGACCTGGAGAGCCCCTATCCAGCAGGTTTTATAGGTGTCATTATATCATCAGTGGCTAAAGATCTGGAACACCTGTTAATCCAATAATTGGTTCAATTAAGCAACTGAGACTTGGTTGAAATGAAAACCAGAAGCCCCTGCAGCTCTCCAGGACCGGGGCTGGAGCCCCTGCAGCTCTCCAGGACCGGGGCTGGAGCCCCTGCAGCTCTCCAGGACCGGGGCTGGAGCCCCTGCAGCTCTCCAGGACCGGGGCTGGAGCCCCTGCAGCTCTCCAGGATTCAGGCTGGAGTCCCTGCAGCTCTCCAGGACCGGGGCTGGAGCCCCTGCAGCTCTCCAGGATTCAGGCTGGAGTCCCTGCAGCTCTCCAGGATTCAGGCTGGAGCCCCTGCAGCTCTCCATGACCAGGGCTGGAGCCCCCTGCTGTTGTACAGATTGTCTGTTCAATGA
Organism: Polyodon spathula; assembly: GCF_017654505.1. Lineage (NCBI taxonomy): Eukaryota > Metazoa > Chordata > Actinopteri > Acipenseriformes > Polyodontidae > Polyodon > Polyodon spathula. The sequence goes on along the minus strand of NC_054573.1, from coordinate 1,731,248 downwards.
CGAGTTTGAATTTCCAGATTGCGGCAGTGTGCACCCATCTTTAGAGTTCAAATAAATGTATAACATAGTGTTTTTAGTTTGCCTAAGATTGTTCTGTTGAAATATAAGTGTGACATTCACCAGAGGTGCCTTGTGAGTTGTCCATAAGGATTGTAATACGAGTTTGCTTGTTTTTATGACCACAAGAAGAGTGACCGAACTTCTTTGTGGAGTCATTTTTATTGCAGTAGCACTAACTCAGGAGAGCTCAGCTGCTAATAGCTTTGTTTTATAAGCCACCACTTTGTAGACAAAGCAATTGCTCGAGTCCTATCTTATCAGTTTACTCTTTAGTGCCAAGACGAGGTCTGATGCCAAATGGGAAATGTGCAATCTCTCCTGGTTTTACACTGTAACGTGCAGTGACGTTTTGTATTAACTTGTTTTAGTATGTATAATATTTAAAAATCACACACAATTGTGAACTGTGCGACAGCAATGCCTGTACAATCGTAATGGCGTGCTGAAATCTTGTTTAATTGAAATCTCTTGGAGCCCCCTCTGGTGGCTTAGCGAGGCTACAACATCAGATTTTATAGACTGGTATAAAGCCAAACGATTAGCAAGAGTTAAAGGTCGAACTGCATGCAAAGTCAAGTGTTCAGATGTTTATGCTAATACTTTAAATTGATGATGCAATCTTTTTTCAATTCTATAAATTGGGTGTAAATATAAAAGTTTAAAGAAAGGCAGGTTAAGGGCTTAGGCTAACCATGGTAGAATTGGTCGCAAAGCCAAAACGTTGTCTACTTGACTTCCAGTTTTACCTTTTACAGCAAAATTCAGGAAGGTTTGTTTTAAGGTTATAAGAACCAGGCATGTGAAGTGAACCCATAGATCTATGAAGAATGATTATCCTAATAATAGCAGGGGTTCTAAGTAAAATAGAAATATACTGTATGAACAATTTAATAGTACACACCTCTGTGTTACAGTTGTATCTCTGGTGTCTGTTAACATGTGTAATAGTAAAATATTTTTGTTTTATATATGTGTGTGTGTTTTTTATAGTTTCATCATTTAGGTAAATAAAGGTTTATGTCGAATGTTTTGTATGTTTTTTTTTTTATTTTATTTTTTATTATATTCCCTTCAGTCACTGCTTGTATAATGTGATGTTTCTACATATCTATATGTATTTTATAATGCGTATGTGTTGTTTTTCAAAGTTTTGGCAGGGCAACGTCTTGAATTTTTTATTAAAAAGTGGTTAACGTTTACTAAACGCGTGTCCTTAATCTGTTGCCTTGGGCTATGGTGTAACTTTTGAAAAAATGTATTATCTTTATTTATTTATTTATTTTAACCTCAGCGGTTGTATTGGTTATCCAGCATAAAACTTCTCTATTCTCAGTTCTGTTTGCAGTTTTAATTAAAGTGACTGACATCATTTTGTCTCAATCCAATAATTCCACGTGATGCAAAACTTTTGGCCATAGCTGTAGTTTCATTTTTCCATTTTTAAATAATACTACTGTTTAATAGCCCTATGCTTTTTTTTTTTTTTTTGGTAATTTGTGACAGAGAAATAAAACTAGACTTGTATAGCAATACAAATGCCCTAGCCAAAGAAATGGAGTAACCCTATGCAAAGGTTCTGGACTGTCACACTTTTACATGGCTAACTGAAAAATATGTATTCACAACCTCATCTGAACTCTACATGAGGATCAGCACAGCCCAAATGGATATTAAAACGCTGCGGTTGAAGGTTTTCATTGTCCTCTAGCTGGAGGTTCCCTTACCGAGCAAGGAGTTGCTGCACAGCTATATAGCAGGAGACGCTCTCCAGCTGTAGCTTCCTGCCTTGGCGATGATGTCGACCTCCTCGAATTTATTCTGACCGACGTCTTCGCAGAGCAGACTTCCCCCGGCCGGTCTGGGTCAGGGGGCCCCCCCCGGTCCACGGAACAGCGCCACACGTTCTGCACGCCGGACGCATAGACCTCAGGGTGAGCCCTGGGGTCCTTCACAAAGGGGTTGACAGGGCTTTTTTTTTTTTTTTTGTCCCTGTTGGCAACACATAATGTACTGCATATAACAAATCTACCATGTGAGGCTGGATTAAAAATATATATATATATATATATATAGAGAGAGAGAGAGAGAGAGAGGGTTGGCTAAGCATGTCTTAGATATGATACAGACATGAGCATTACAGGGCTAAACAGGCCTGCCGGGATTAAAACGCAACTATGCTGTTAATGCAGCCCCAATACTCTGATACCAGAGCTGAAGTCAATTACAATTGTAATTGTGCAATTTGTAATTAACTGCAATTACAATGTGATTGTAATTGTAACTATAGTGGAACCAAAACTGACTGAGACTGCTATCAGAGAGTTAGAATGTTTAACTGCCCGGGAAAGCAGCTATAAAGAACTGACCTTTCCTGACCTGCTGCAAGTCTGAATCGTCCAGTCACAATGTTGCTGACACACACAGAGATAAGCCAGCAACTAAGTTTTGCACCCAAATTGGAGTAGAGACTTGAAAGGTGCATTTGAGAAGCAGACCGGAGTCCTCTCCTGACGAATGACCATGCCTGTGCTTCTTCCAGAGGATCAGGTAATGGATTACTACTTAATTTCTGCTTAGAACTTGGTGCTATGCTGTTGTGGCTAACGATAATGTTTAAGCAATACGTGGGTAATTTTAGATTATTGGAATTGATAAAGGAAACGTGTTCAGTTCTGCTTACATCCTTGTTGTGTTGCACCCTCTTCACACACATACATAAATGATTTGGTTTTCCTACAAATGGCTACAGTTTGTTGCAGCAGGTCATTTGATAGTTATAAAAGCCTGTCAGATAAAAAATACAATATGATTGCGTGAATTCCCTCTGCCCCTTCGGGTAAGGCAGTAGATGTCAGTGCAATAGCTCATTTCGAACTGCAGTATAACTACAGTAATATCCAAGTTTCACCTACGGCATCGGAGCACTTCTAAAAAAAAAAAAAAATACTAAAGAAACTTGAGGAATGACAAACGTTAAAAGCTTGTAAACTGAACAATTAAAAGAAGAAGGAAAAAAAAAAAGCCAGACACAAGAGCCCTAAAATGGACTCGTACAAGACATGGCAGGTTTTTGTGTGAACTCTGCTGAATCGTGTTGAAGTTCTCTCCAGCGCTCTAACCCCAGTCTCGTGTGATTACAATCAAGCAACCTCAGGTTTTTAAACTGGAACTTGATGTGTGACATACCTCTTTTTTTACAGCTGTTACACCTGTGCTGTCAGCCCGTGATGGTCCTATTGTCAATGATATGGCAGGTGTTTCTAATGTACTGTCTACCCCCTTGTCTAGTCTTTATAATATTTGCATTGTATTCTACTTCACTTTGCTGTGCTTTTATCTGTCACACTGTAGTACAATTTATAACAAGGGTGGGGTTTTTTGACCTGAGCACATCCTGTTTAACAGAACTGACAGCTATAGATTGTAATTGCAGTCTCTTCAAGATGAATTGTTCAAAAAAGCTATTGTTGAACATTGACCATTATCACTCACTATGGCTCATTACGACATTCATTTAGTTTCGTTAACTTCAGCAGCAGGTATTTGGTCTGTATGTGTATGCCATTCTCTTTGCAATGGTTGTGAAGTTATCAGTGTGATTGTAGGTGGTTGAAAGGAAGGACATATTTAAAAGTACTTTTGCAAGTACTGTATTTTATTAAAACAAACAAAACAAAAAATGCTTTCCTTTGTCTACTGCTTTAAAAGGGAACAAACCTTTGAGGTGGATATTTCCCTCTTTAAAAAATACCTATTGTTCTTGGGAATTAGAATATTTTGGCACATCCTACCACAAAGCGAATTTGTTTTCTTGTTCCTTTTGAGAAAGAGCTGATTGTATGATTCAAATTGATTAAACCCTTGAACTAGGAGGCTTGGTGGTCCAGTGGTTAAAGAAAGGGGCTTGTTACCAGGAAAGTTCAATCCCAGCAACACACTGTGTGTGACCCTTAGCAAGTCACTTAACCTCCTTGTGCTCAAAAGCTAATTTAGTACCATTGGCAGAAACGGTACCACAGTGGTAAAGTCTGCTTATTTTGATATTTCAGTGATGTAAAACAACCAATGCACAATCAGAGCTGGGATCAATTCCCAATTCCAGTTCCTTCGAAGGATAGAATAATTGTTGTGAGTGTTCAACTGCTTTCATTTAAAGCCATTTAATTGGACTGACAGCGACTTCCATTTAAGTCATGTGCTGCCACTGTGAGAAGCTTATTTTAACAGAATACTGCTGATTGCAATTTTGATCAACGGTGCGTTGGAATTGATTCAAAGGGAATGGGAGTAGGAATTGGGGATTCAGTTTGAAATGGAATTGGAATTGAAAAACAGGAATTGACCCCGACCCTGTGCACAATGAGAATATTTTTAGGACCATAGCAACTGTACATAGTGCAAAATATTTGTTCCCAATGCACTGTATTACCCTTGCTAGCAATGCTGTGATAAGCTATCAGGTCTGCTAAGGTTTCTTCTGGGTGATACAATGGCAAAACTTGAGCGTGACGATCCAGTGCAGTCGTGTGTTAGTGCATAAGCTACAGTTCCGGGAAGTCTCCAAAAAACACCCGAAGCAAGAAATGCAGTTTGTGTCACTTCATGCCACGGACACAGACCTGAGCCACTAGTCATCCTAACTTGGATTGTGATCTTGACAGGTCTGGCTGGAGCAACATCAAAGAACATCATGTTCTGTAGTGTAGTTAGCAAGAGATGATCACCCACTGCAGGTGAAGATAAAACAATGAAATGCCTTTTCTTTCATCCCTTGGCTGGCTGATACCAGTGCATGCCTGGAACCAAGGTCTCAGCTAATCTAGATCCTGGCACATTCGCGTGTCATGTGAAAAGCAGACACGCACACACGTGGGTGACTCACAGGACAGTTACAATATCCATCCGTTGAACTGCACTGAATCAAACTATTGCAAACTGCTCAGCAGGTCAATGGATATAAGAAGGCATTAGCTTAAGTGTTTGTTTTCCTTTTGAGTGAGTGTCAGATGATTGAATCAAGCAGGTCAACAATGTTCTGGAGGCTGTGTGCAATAGAAAGTGCAAAATTACTGTAACTGTGGCTAAAATATTTTCCCCTTTAAGGCAGGTGAATTACTCATTTCTACATCTCTAGGTAAAAGTTTTGCATCACCCTATATAGATCGAACACATTTTGCTTCATGTAAATCGAACGAAACCTGCTGAATAACGTTACGATAAATTACATACCGCTTTGTAGTTTTTCATATACTTGATAAATGACAAAAAATGATAAATGTGACATTTCAAATCTAACATGAAATACTACTGTAATGCCATTATGGCTTCCGGTAGACTTTTGCAATATCATTTCATAGTTTATTTGATTACATGATGTTAAGTGAAATATCTAAATTATGTTCATTATAATTATGTCTCTATCCTAAAATTCTAGGTGATGCAAAACTTTTGGCCATAATGTTAATTGCCATGTACGTAATTCATTACATGCACAGTAAGTAATGTGTTTGTGAGTTCATGTGGTAATTATCGAGTGTAACAATAATAATAATAATAATAATAATAATAATAATAATTCTCACCTGGCAGAGAATAGACTGCATGTATTTCCTGCAAGCCACGTACCCAGAGTAGTCAAATAAATCCATAACTCTAATATCTCCTCATGATCAGCTGCTCTTGCTCGGAATCACAGCATCCAAACTGGGAGTACTCCATGCAGAAAGCGAGGGGCTCCGGGGGTTTAAAAGGGGACTTATAGTCCAGGCACTGGGGGTGGGAGCCCACCCTCCAAGGGGATGCAAGAACAAGCAACCAGCAGCTCTGCAGTAGAGCCTGAAAGCGAACCCCATTCATGGCAAAGTTCAGCAGGAATCTCAGGGCTAAACTGGCTTTCCCCTGCACATGCACAGTATCAGTGAGAATATGAGTATTCTCTCTCTCTCTCAAAATGTTTTGTTAGCTCTAGACATGTGCTTTGCTAGATAATATGAGCTACGTTCAAACCAGGGCCCCCCTCTCCTCTCCTCCTTATAAAAGGGACATGATGCTCTGTAAACAGTACAGCTGACCACTACATTTGACATGCACATCTACAACAATGGTTAAAGGTTAAACTATGTCATCCCTGCTGAAAAGGTTGTGGTCTGGAAACGGCTATTCTAGGGAATCCATTGCACTAACATACTGTGTAAGAAGTCATTCTATTACAATGGGATCCCAATGGCAAGTTTTCAGTAAGGTAGCACTTTAAAGGTAATGGCAGTGAATTCCTAAAGAATTCTGGCTGAATAATATTAACCCTTGAATATCTTTCGCACTTCCTCTGAGATCTGAAGTAATTCACTTTGAATTCAGCCCGTTTACTCATGAATTAATAGGTCCGAAGAGGAGTGCATAAGATACTCAGGTGTTGTTAGTCCTGTAGGAAGACAAATGTACTGCTCTACTTAAAAACCAAACATGACCAACTAGTGTCGAGACTACTGGCAATATTTCAGTAGGCGCACAGCAGAGAATGTTCTCTCTCCCGCCACACAACTGAAATCATTTCAAAAGGCAGCCGGGTACGAAATTGCAAGCTGAACGATTTCTCGGGTTTCTGCAAGTCTGCCAGGTCACGCTTGACTAGTACATGGCAGGGTACTGCATTTCAAATGTGAATCTCCTCCTCAGCAAGTGGCAGGGCAGGCTTTCTTCTGAGATCACAGATGACTAATTGTCTTCCCCCTGAAAGCGCTGGATCAAAATACCAAAACAGTTATGCAAGCAGCCTTTTCAAGACCTTTCTAGCATCATTACCTATACTGTAATTGCAGGTATCACCTAATCATTGTATAATTGATTAACAAACAAGGCTTAAAAATTGACCTTAACCTGATTTCAGGAGGACCCCCCCCTCCCCTCTCTCTCTCTCTCTCTCTCTCTCCTCTCCTCTCTCTCTCTCTCTCTAGTGTCAGATTGAGTCCCTAGATACAGTCAAAAGGACTCATCTATTAACACAGACGAGAACACAGAGTATTGAAGTTACCATGGCTTTTGATATGTGTGTATATATCACGTCGAAGACCGAGAAACTTGATTAATATATATATAGGTATAAGTGATCCAACACCACTTTCACCACAATTATTGTGTATAAACTTTTGTGATCCTGTGTTAATAGCTCATATTTGAAAACACTGTAACATTTTACAAAGAAACAACAAAAAAAACACAAATCTAATGCATTTTAACAGCAACCCATTTTCAAACAATAATACAACAGCATTATCTTTACACCACAAAGACGTTGAAAAAGGTTAAAATATTTTACATCGGATGCATTATATTATATATATATATATATATATATATATATATATATATATATATATATATATATAGAGTATGCAATTCTGAAATTCAATTTATGTTTTTATTGCATGCGAACAGTGATACTCGAATGGCTTAAAAATATTCCGCTCTTCATATCTTACAAAGTACGTCGCTTTACCAAAATAAGTCTATCTTACAAATCAATGAGTATTAAGTGACAACTCAGCCATAAAGCTTTTACAGAATGTTGACAAATATTCCGTGCAATTTCAAATTATACCATCTATATTTCCAGAATATAAAACGGCTTGCCTATTTAATATCTGATTATGTATGTTCTCTGCCCTCCTTTATCCTCACTTTCCATCAATCAAATTAATGTTATATAGTGCCTTTCATGGCGAACCATCCCAAAGCGTTTCCCAATCACCAATAAAACCGAACTTGTATACTAACTAATGACCTCTTCAACCACAGTCCCGTTGCTTAAGAAATGACCACAAGGGTATATAATAGAATAATAATCGCACACCGATTGTAACTTTCTGAAAATGCAGATGGTATCCCATTAAAAAGCAATACGTGAGACTTAAATGTGACCAACAAATGAGCCTAGTGCTTTCATAGCGCTTAAAGGGTAGTTGTTGGTACTTTAAAAATAATGTTGCATATTCCATTTTTGTTAATCTAGTTAATCACAGTACGTTTCAAAAGTGCTAAATATATTAACGATACAGATTATTATAGATATAGAACTTTAATGAGTTAAACTTGTATTACAGACCATTTCTACACTATGTTAAAACTTTGTTTAATACTGTCTGGTATAAAAAGATTTTAAAAAACCCCTTTCAGATCTAGTTATATGTTATATGCATAGTTGATCATTAGTTATATTGTCAATCGTACTAGTAATAGTTGTTTACCATGCTTACTAACTATTCCAGCTAAAAAAGATGACATACTTAAAAAGCAAATTATATCAAATATATCCCTTTAACTAGTGCTTTATTTAAATGGGTAAAACTATTCTTAAAATAAATAACAAGGTCCATTTATCCTGCCGTGCAACCTCACTTCTGATTAGCACCCCCTGCAGCAGGTGCTTACAGCAACACAAAAGTCGTATATACAGCACAGCACAGAAATTAAACCTATCCAGAATCCCTGTGCTTTTAATACAAATGCAAATGAATCCTATCACAACAAAAAATAATACACAATAATATATATATATATATATATATATATATTATATATATATATATATATATATATATATATATATATAGTCATTAACTCAATTAAATCACTGTATGCACCCTCTTAGTCCGATAATCTTTTCAATTTACAGCACGGGGATGTTGGAAGGTACCTACAAACCTGATCCAAACCTTGGAACTTCATTGTACAGGCATGCCAAGCAGTCCCTAACCCTGTTAGAGAGACCAGAAATGTCCAGCACTGGTTTCCTGCTGATCAGCGCTGGTGTTTGTGCTCGATTTGCAGCTGGTCATACTGGTTCAATAAAAAAAAAAAATAATAATAATAGGATTACTTGATTGAGAAACGGCCGCAGCGCTCATTTCTGTATTGTGTGCTACGCTCTGGTCGATGCCGCTCCTGCATTCAGTGTTGGGTTCTTGGCTCCAAGCCTTTTGGTTGTCATGGGCCTCTGCAGCCGTCATCTTCCCTATGTGTTTTAATCCTTTGCGTTTTCACAGTCAACAGCAAGAAACTCAAAGACGTGTTCCGGTCCCAAACTAAAACAATGCAATGGCTAAGTCCACGTTGTCAGTTTCCTCCTCGTGACGCTCGAGCCGCTTTCTCAAACTTATTTTAAGAAGAAACCGTTTGAACGAGCGCTCAATTCTTGTGTCCCTTAATCTGATCCTCCCTCTCGTGTAATTCGCCTTGATCCAGCAGCCCTTCCATCAAAAAAAATAAAAATAAAAAAAATGCTATAGCCGCGTTAAACGCGTGCTGCTGGGGAAAGTCACCGTGTTCCTTTTAAAACGATGTGTCCACAATTCAATTTGCACACCAAATTTATTAAGAGTTGCCTGTCTCCTGTGGGCTATACTCGTGTGAAATGCTGTACAGTTAGATGCGGGTGCCGTCATTCAGCATTTCTCCAGCGAAGTGACAGTACAGTACCTCAGCCAGCTGGAAAGAAAAAAAGAGTTAAGGAGACAAGATTATTGCACAGCAAGGAGATCGCTGAAAACGTGCAGTTTAACAGTGCTGGTTCAGTGCAAGCCCAACAGACTTGAACTGCACAGAGAAACGTTTCTTTAGCGACTTACTCAAACTCGGGGCCGGAACCCGGGGCTTATTTTTCCAATATTCAAGGTAGAAATCTAGTCGCCACTTTACCAAAACATGCAGGAATCCTGTATCTGATAATATCTGGCGCTCTATTTGTGAGCGTAGTTTTGTAACACTTTGCTGTTTGTACACTGTATTTTAAAACCCCTTCTGCCCATCTGCAACCCCACACTTCACTAATGCTTTCAGTTCAAACAGCCGAATGCAATTCAAATACCGACATTGCTGTTTCGTTCTAGCGCGCACTATGAACACCGCTATGTTGCTGATGCTGCTTTGAAATTGAAGGGCGAGATTAATCGACAACCAGTTTCTGAGGTCACTTTACTAGTCGACTAGTTGACTGTTCGATCCTACTCCGACTACATTGTGTTGACTATGTCACATACACCGACCAGGCTATTCGGAGTTTGACTGATGGAACTGGCTGTTACAATTCTGCATGCATCGTGCATTTTGTACTGTATTTGTTCCGACACTGCACTGTAAAGGAGATCACAGAAAGATATCTGAACGTTGTGCCTGCCTGCCTGACTGACTTGCACAGGCCATTTGAATTGTAATTTTATTTAGCATAAGCTATTGCATCGGTGAAAGCTTGGCTACCCAAGAACCAGGTCAGACAAACCAGCTCTGCAGTTTTGAGACCATTTAAATTCTTGTTGCATCTTCCTGTTTCGACACAGTTTTTAAAAATCTCCTGGAATTCACCTGCGCACGGAGGTGTTAGTGCGTAATTTAGAATTGATTTTAATTCCTTGTAGTAGTTCAAGCAGAAAAACAAGACAACTGCATGCAGCAAGATAAATGAGAGGCAGTCAATACAATGTGTGCTTAACAGCGCGTAGCGGCACATTTAATTCAACCACATCTGTCGGCGGAGTAAATTATTTAAAAAAAATTTTTTTTTTTAAAGGAACTGCACCCAAAACGCGCCAGTATTTTAGTACAGTAGAACCTGTTATATATGATCCTGTAAGATACAATACCCTCCATTAAATCAATGGCCCTTCATTTACACACGCCGGATTAATGCATGTTTCATTATGGGTCTAAAAACAGTCAATTTATATATATAAAATGTATGTCCCGTTCCGTTTCCAAATCACGTGACTTAGACTACCAGTGTTTGTGTGGAACAGCCATACATTCATCTCTCTCTGTCAATTTAATAAGACTGCTTTATATTCAAGGAACGAAGCAAGAATCTCCTATAAGAGTTTCAGTTCTTCGTTTAGGCTCTGGGCAGTAAAATGCGGATGCAATGGCATTATTAGCACAGCATTAGCAGATGAAAACCAAGATAAAGGGGTTTTCTCTTATATGATTAACAACTCTTTGCAATATCCTGTAAATGACAGAGTGGCACACTGTCTGCCTGGTATTGAAACAGTACCGTGATATGCAATGAAATGTCTTGTTTTTGCGTCTCATGTCATTGTTTGTTATTATCCAAAAACAAACAAACAAAACAAAACAAAAAAAAAAGTTTTTACATACCTTTGAAGTTGCCGATCTTATCCCATTTACACGCACGTGGTTTTTTGTTCTTTTCACAGTCCTTCGTCCTTGCTGTATTGTTCGGTGGTCCCCAATCTGTAGAGATGAGCCCCACAGTTCTGTTGCAGGTCAGTACTTGTGCCTTCACTGAGCTCTTAACAAAGCACGGCAGCTAAAAACCCAGTCCTCTGCGAATTCAACTTCAACCGACTTGAGTAAAAGCTTTGGTGCGGAGCTAAGATCAAACCTCCCAGCAAAATACCAAAGCTTTTTTTCTGTAACAGATCTGTAAAATAAATTCTAATGTGCATACAGTACTAACTAAGCCCAGACAGCACCCAACTAGAAACTTTTTTTATGATCACACCTGTATTTTAAGATCAATTTAATATGGTTAATTACTATTAGTTCATTTTATTTGTGAAATATAAGAAATAATATTAATATTAGTAATACTACTACTAATGTATAGGTAATATATTATGCTATTTCATTTTATTATTGAACTACAAGGATAATAATAATAATAATAATAATAATAATAATAATAATAATAATAATAATAATAATAATAATAAATCACATCCTATTTTTAAAATGGCTTAAATGAGGTAAACTTTTTCGTGATTCTGAAACGAAACGTACACTGAAAAAATGCATAGTTAATTGTGAGGTACAGTTCTGTGTCCCATACTTTAAAAATGACACAACACAATGCTGCAGCTGAAACGCCTTGTATGTTCCTCCCTCCTGTTGTACACTCAGGAGTCAGCTTGTGCTGCGATGGTCTCTAACTGGGATGTTCTGCTCTCTGGGATGTATTATTCTGCACTTTGCTTTTGGCAAAAAAAAAAAAAAAAAATGTAAACGTTTGTTGTTAATCATTCCTCTAAGAGCATTTGAATTTTGCTTTCTTAGATAATTGCAATATAGAGACACAAAGCTGATTTTCAATGAATTTCAGGGTCATTCTTTAAAAATTCGCAAGCGTATACCATATAACATATATATATATATATATTGTTTGTGTGTGATGAAAGCATTAGGACACATCTGCACGAACCTGTTTCTGCTAATGGGTTTGGCTGGTTTTCTTTTATATCATTTCTATCCATGGACAAACGTATTTTGCAAAGATTGCTAGATTGTGTCTGCTTCTAACCTGATGTGTTTTTTTTTTTTTTTTTTTTTTTTTTTTTTATCAGTTATTGCAATTTGATTCCGACTGGTTTGTGATTATTTGATTTCCCTTTGCCTGTGTAGTTATACTTACTCCAGTGCTGCAAATCAATAAAGCACCTGACTGTGTTTGTATGTCAAGTTATAGAAAGCTGGACTTCTCCTTCCTCTTTATTGAATTGTGTGTGTAGTACCCCTTCATTAAAGTCAAAACCCCATTATGGGGGGAAAAAAGGGGGTTAAGAGTAAAAGTGAAGGTCCATAGTGTGATTACAGGATACATTATTGCCCTTGCCTAATTAATTAAGCCACGCCTTATCCCAACAGCACAGTAGGAAATGCTGCCCAAGGCTCTTTACAGGAGTGACTTGCTCTTAACGAGGGGTGCCCAGTCCTGGTGGGCTGGTGTCCTCCTGGCTATTGTTCCAAATGTCCTCTAAATTAGTTAATTGGACCAATCAAGCACTTATTAGAAGCTTAATTGGTCCAATTAAGCAATTTAATGTACAGTTGGAAGAACAACCAGGAGGGCTCCAGTCCGGACCTCAAGGATCTGAATCCCCTATATACATGAATGGGGAGGCTGTTTTGCAAAACTGTTTGCGTTACTGTCTTTACATTACAGGGTATTGCTGCACAGCTCTGCCCTAGGGGAGCTACTATAGTGTTGAGGTATCGAATTTGCCTGCAAAAGGCTTCCAGATAAAAAAAAAAAAACGATATGTTGCTTATACTATAAATCAGAATAAACATCTTGGCTTATTGCAGCTATAATCTGCACAGCGTGTGACAATTAATTTAAACCTCTCAGTCCTGCATCATTTTTTTTTTTTTTTTAAATTAAAGTTATGCAATTCAAAAAAGATCTAATTGATTGAGTCTGCATGAGCAGGAATTTTTTTTTTTTTCTACATGCATTTATACACTGCCTCAGAGTGGGTCACCCTAGGATCCTCCGACCTTGCAAGGGAGAAGGTTCCAACCCCCCCCCCCCTCCCCCTCCCCCCCCCCCTCCCCCTCCCCCACCGTGACGTGCGTGGCGCAACCTCCATTGGAGGTCATGCCAGGTGGTGCACCCTCCCTGATTCACGGATGCTGATATGCGGGAGAAGAGATCACACTGACAGAGAGAGGAAGGGAATGGGGAAGGGAACGACATTCTGGCCTTCGTAAAGAAACATGCTAATTAAACAGGGTTATCAATGAGGTGGTCTGACAAGGCCCTATAGAGCACTCGTTCGTTCTTGTCGTCATTATTGCTGTGGACCCCGCCATTCCACATAACTGTGGTACAAGCAGGAGTCAAATGTAAGAACAAGATGTTTCTGGATCCAGTTGTCCAACTACATTTTGTGTAGTCTAGTGTTCACATGTGATCATGGCCAAAGACATAGCTTGGGTATTCAAAATTTTAAAACTCTGACAAACTACACAATGTATTAGTTCAGTCGCCTGTCTACAGGGAAGCAGTTGCAGTCTATCAAGTCTACAGAATAATGGAATTGGTATGCGTTGATTGATAGGGGCTCTTATCATGTAGCGTAGCATAGTAAAGATAGAATTAAGGATGGAGAGGGACACAGTGGAGGTGCTGGAAACAGATAACTCCATTTGCTCAGGGGTGAAATGTTTCCAGTGGCAATCCATGACTTCTTAATCATTTGTGATCCACTGTGTTAAAATGATGCAAAGTGGCCCATTTTTTGTATTCATGATTTAGACAAATGGAAGGCATACTGTCCTTATGAATACACCCTGTTTAGTTTGATAAACTCCAAGGAAGCATTCACATTACACTTCACAACAACAGATTAATCTAATGCGAACAGTCCTTGCTTAACAAGGAAAGATCCCTCATGGACGACTATCTCAACTGGGACAAAAATCATAAACCGGTTGAATCAGGAGTCATCATTGGGGCTATTGAAATGGAATGCAAATGTTTATGCAGTGTGCCATAAAGTAACATGTAAGGAGGGGTGGTTTGGAAAAGTTTCAAAGGAGCATGGCAATGCTGGGGCAAGATTTCTGGGTTTGCTGTGGTCTAGCTCTAAGGGTAATAAGATTAATCTAGGATGGGATTAAGGAGGCCACCGTGCCTTTGACTAAGAGCTCTTAAAAGGTACAGACACAGACCACTGCCACAACCACGACGTTCCCGATGGTGGCGATGATCGCGATCCACAGCCAGATGGCCTCGCTGGAGAACTTGGACTCCTCTTCCGGTTCCTGGGGACGGGTGTTGCAGTGGAGGTTGGAGGCGGAGGTTTGCAGGGAAGTGTTTCCGTTGTATGGGGAGTCCATGAAGGCTCCACTCATGGCTGGGAAGTGCTGGGAAGACAACAGGAAGAAGCTGGTTAAAGTCTGAGGATTATATATATAATCCGTTCCAAATGTTTTGAGGATTTTTCAGTGATTTCTTGACGCATTATATTATAAACCATTTTAAATTAGCTTTTAAGTTAATCTATTCTCAGTACATAATCCTTTAGAGAGAACCTAACCCTCCTTCTCATAGCATGTGTGTGTCATGTAGCTTGATCAAGCCCTTGCTTCTTGTGTGTGACAGACTGAGTGAAGCATCTCAATGCAGCACGTTCGCTTACAGCACTGCACTGAAAACAATTCATTATTCTACTCTGTAAGGCTTATCTGACACCTGGGTAGATTGTTCTTTGTTTTCGCAGTGCTTGGTTTTCTTGCTCATTCTGCTGTTTCTCCTGTCTCAATTAAAACTGAGCCATCAATTGCAGCTCTGGCCAAAAGTTTTGCATCACCTAGAATTTTAGGATTGAGACATAATGCAAAAAAAACAACAAATTATGAACATTATTTAGATCTTTTATTTAACATCATGTAATCATGTAACTGCAAAATGATATCGCAGAAGTCTGCCGGAAGCCATAGTAGTCGTACAGTATTTCACGTTAGATTTTGACATTTTTCTTGTGTCATTGGAAAACTACAAAACGGTATGTAATTCAGTATGTTCATGTAACATTATTCAACCGGTTTCATTCAACTTGAAGGAAAATGAATTAACTCTACAGGGCGATGCAAAACCTTTGGCCAGAGTTGTATATCAATTATAACATGCCTTACATAAAAGTTTGGAAATACTATTAGGACGCCATTATAAGTTACCCTTAAGAAACCTTTGACAGACCATGCTTTGCAGACCACTGCACAAGGGCAATAGGAACAGATATTGAACAGCGGTCCTGGTAAGGAAGCACTGATAAAATGAAATGCCATCGCATGCTGGCAGATAAAAATAATTGGCTAGGCATAAGTTACATTAGAAATAACCACAAGCCCCGAACAGCGGCGCTCGTGTAAATTAACTGATCCTGCGGTCTGGGGAACAAAACTTGTGTGTGTGCTACGGCCCCCTGAACCCATCTTGCGGCCCTAGAGGGGGTCCCCCAGTTTGGAAATCCCCCAGTTTGAATGCTCAGTGAATTCTGACAACCATGCTGCCCCACTGCTTTGAGCTCACCAGGCACCTGGACAGCGTGCGCGCCCCTGACTCTACAGAATGACTCACCTTGCACATCACAAGGTAGTAACCTCTACCAGGAAAGATTACTTTTACTTGAGTACTTGAGTTTTTATCCCCACCCCAGCATTGGTTCACTTTATTTAATTCGCCA
Source organism: Polyodon spathula (assembly GCF_017654505.1). Taxonomy (NCBI): domain Eukaryota; kingdom Metazoa; phylum Chordata; class Actinopteri; order Acipenseriformes; family Polyodontidae; genus Polyodon; species Polyodon spathula. The sequence goes on along the minus strand of NC_054573.1, from coordinate 1,715,211 downwards.
AAACAGTTTTTTTTTTTTTTTTTTTTTTTTTTTTTTTTTTTTTAAAAGGCTTTAAAATAATTTAAAGCATTATGAATATCGCTGAGCAAGTAATGAGATTGTCATGTAAAAAGATGCATTGTTCTGTTGCCTAATGTTTTAAAAACCAATGCTGGTTGAGCGAAGCTAAGCACTCCATTAAACCACCCTAATTACACCAGAAAAACAAGTACAATGACTATAGCAACGATAATGAAAGGGTTTGAGCTGCAGGCACTGTTTTGAATGCATCATCCCTCTAAATGTGGCCTTATGATAAATGTCTTCTCACGGAACAGACTGCATAAAAATGAGCTTGTGAGAAATTGGTAAAGAAAGCAAGCACATCCACTATAATTACATTTAGAGTGTAGAGAATTTCTGCAGCATTCGATTGTCCATGAACTGCACGGTATTTAGTCTATCCAAGGGTGACTTGAACCTGGTACAGCCAGCATGTCTGACCCTGATTTACAAAGCACTACCACCTTCTCTGAAACTTACATTCAGGAAAACACCTCATTCAGTCTTGAGTAATTGTCTATCCATACTAAATGTCACTGCATGGACACCTGTTTTATAATTATTTATGTGTGGAGGCCACTTAATTGCTCAAAAATAATAAAATCACCCCCAGAGAACCCATCACCCGCTTTAAGGAGCCGATTTCAAAACGGGACCAGCCAGCTTTGAGGATTTAAAGCAGGAAGGAGTTTTGGTTTAATTTGCTCAAACTCCTGCTGTTCAATAAAACAATTGAACCCAAATGAGTACAAAAATAGAGTCCATTGAGTTGCAGCAAACATGGGCCATTCATACTGAGGGTGTGGGAGTTTCAATTTCCACTCGGTAAATCAGTGGCATAGAAACAGTAGGCACTGGTGTGTGAAAATGTTAGACCACTTTGTGCGTTAACTAGGCATCTTACTACCCGGTCCAAACTTGTGCTCCAGCAGCGTGCCGAACTGAATTGAAATTAGGCACGCGTTAGATACGCACTTCCATTATATTCAGTGAACAAACTGGTTTCATACTGGCGAACTGAAGCGCACTTTCTCCAAAACAATCTCCACAAAGCGCTGGGTAAATAATAACAAAACCAGAAAGCGAGTGTCAGTGTGTTTGTTATCCATACTGTGCACGATGAGAACACTTGCCCACTCTATCACATGGCATTCCCTGTTTTAGCTGGGGAGTTAGGATACCGGAAGGTGAATCATCATTTGGAAGATTCTTCAAGAGAAAGAAAGCAAGATGGCTGTTCTCAGCATGATGGTTGCGACAGGAAATGTCTTCATGCAATGCTTAAGTGTGAGACTGGTCACTCTACGGTGGGCGCTGCACGACTGATTTTGGTGGTAACAGGCAGTGTAGCATTGTGGGACACACAATACTATTTAGCATATCATTTGCATACATTAGCATGAAGTACAGTTTGCCGCTGGAGCGCCCTGTGAACCCAAGGCGCACCAGAGGCGCTCGGAGCAGCGGAGGAAGGCGCGCTGGCGTCGAAAGAACATCAAGGCGTAATTATTTCAGACGCGGCTCTTCTCACGTCATATTTTGTGCTTGAATTCAGTTCGGCACGCCGCTGGAGCGCCAGTTTGAAACAGTTTGAGAATTAAACAACTTCTCATTTTAAATTAATTTCCTATGTGGCTTATTAAAATAAATTCAATGAGACAATCACCATTTTGCCTAGTTTGACAAATCTCCAAGATTTTCAGTTGAAGTGGTTTGACTTCATATGTAGAACAAATCACAAGCAATGATGGTGTTCGAATACATTTTAACACCGCTGCATTTGTCTAGTTTATTATCACGACTACTGAACATATTAGGTGAATGAAAAACTACAGGACTTGAGCTGAATCGTGTCTAAAATCACAGTTTAATTAAAGGTCAAGCCTACATTTATGAAGTACCTTTGTAAGGGTTAATAAAATATGCATTACTCAATGTTTAACAGCAATAAAGGTTGAGCTAATTCATCAACGTATTTCATTAAGAACATGACGAGAGTGTGTCTGAGGCCCTAATTCAAGCTGGAAATAGATCACAGCCAACAGGTCATTCGCACAACATCGGACGCCACGTTTAAAGCCCATTAAAACCGTTCAACTGGAAAGCAAGTTCCACAGCTCGAAGCTGCTTGCGCCATTAATAAAAGGGCAGCTATTCTGTGTTGATTAACCCCGCGTTTAAACAGTCTCATTCATCAGAACACGGTCTGGAGGTTCGCGATAATTTCCTGCCCTTTTAGAATTTCCCCTGGGCGGAAGTCTGCCGAGAACTGTCCTGCACACGGGAGACACCAGTCATTGGGACAGGTGAATAAATGCACAGCCAAATGGGTAAGCAGGGTATACAATGAATACACGTAATCCCAGTCACAGAAATCAGTTGAAACGTTGCTCTTATCAAGATGATAGGAGTCCTGTATTGTGAATGACATCCAAATACAATGTTACCAATATATTGAACTCATTCACACGCCCGGGTTTGGTAACTCTATTGCAGATGCTTCTGTAGTTTGTCAAGCCCTCCATGTGGCGTATAGCAAAGCGGGGAAAATGAATAATATCCTTATTGATCAGCACAAGCCGCTGCCTACAAGACTAATATTATCAGCTATCCCTTGGAGGTTATTAAACTGTCTCGATGGACAGTAATTACTTTATCTCCAGAAATCTGAGATAATATTTGATTGATTTTTTTTTTTTTTTTTTTTTTTTTTTTTTTTACAGGCGCCAGCTAGTTTAAATCAAGTCTTGAATAAAAATAAAACAGCTTTAATCGCGAAGCGGAAGATCCGACAGACGGGCGCTAGAGGGCTGAGAACAGATGCTTGGTTGGCAGGTGCTTCGATATCCAAGACCTCACACATTTTACAAGGAAACAATTGTGTTGATACTATGGGCTATTCAGGAGAACCTACTGCAGAGTTTCAATACATTATAACTTCAACACAAAACTAGGAATTAGTGGAAGTATCACTGAGAGTGATGTTTTGTTTCCCGTCCTAAAGTCTATCACTGTACCAATAATGCAATTTATTAATTCTATAATAACATCAATAATCTTTATTTTTATATAGCGTCTTTGATAGTGGACCGAACGGCGGACCTCCTGGTTACAAGCGCCTTACCGTTAACCGCTGGACCACACAGCCTCCTATAAAACCTTTTCCATCAATCACTTTAGTAAGGCATTCTTCGGCACTCGTAGCTTTCGAACATGCGTACAACTTCTCAATACCTTTTTAAATCAAGCATTTTAAATCTGACCAGGGTTGTAAATCCTGCAAATACTGATTATGACCAGGCTCGTGTAAACTGGAATTGTTCCATTTTTTATGATTTTATTTTGCATTAGTTTTGCTGTTGTTGTTATTCCTCTTCTATGCTGGTTTTAAGTGTTTTGTATCCTGTCTGCCATTGATTTTATAACGCCATTTCTTAACACCTTCCCCTGCCAGGACCCAGTGCTCCAAAAGCAAGCAGCAATACAGTTGGTAAGTCTTTGCAATGCGTCAGCAATTTAAACGCAGTTACAGCACTCTGAACGAAAGCATCATTTTCTAACGAACTCCTATTGAATTTATAGCAAGGAATATACATTCCTTTACTCACTAACTGCTAGTTATTTAATTCTTTAAGCAACACAAACGTATCATAGCGAGACATGTATTGTTGGTGGCACTAGCACACTCCATGCATGAGCCTCATTTATATTACAGGACTGTATTTAGGCATTTACGCTGCTGTCAAACGGCATGCTACACTATAATTGAAGGTAACGATGCCGTAACGGTGTCACTGATCTGTGCTGTACATGCATTTGTAAGCATAATCCAGCACTCAGTGGCACCCAAAACATTAGAGACTTACATATGTTATGAAAATCGTATCATTTAAGAGCTAAACCGTGGTAACAATATTTGCACAAGCTTTAGAAATACTTAAATGCATTTATTTGTGTGAGGTTCGTAACAGCGGTTGGGTTATTTTTCACTCCAGAAAACGCATTGCTGCCAAATACTGTTCACTAGAGATATTGCCCTAATTACCCACATTTATATACGTGCATAATCTAAGATTTTTGGCAACACTACCGTTCCTTTTTCACACGAGCGCTCCACATTATGCGTGCATTGAAAAAAATATATAAATATGAATATTATTATAATGTAACCCAATTATAATGTCACCGAAATACGCCGTGTACTTGCAGGGCTGTTTCTCCGGTATAAATAACTAATCGTGCTGCAATACAGCTATTCAGTCTTTTCAATGTGCTGTTCTCGTGTGTGTGTGTCACATGAAAGAAGTATGTTTTGCTTTCCTACGCCCGTACCTGTAACGGTAACGGGTCTTGAAAACGGTGTTTGATCACAAGGACTAACCTGCTGACACAATCATTGAAAATTATTATATATGCATGCAAATTCTTACCTGCGCTGCCATTAGGGAGAGCTCCATTGTTCAAGCTGGTTAAATTGATAAATGAATGGTCCGGAAAAGCAGCAAGCAGTGCGAGAATAAAACCCCACTATGTTGCCTTCACAATAACCGAGTCTGAACGTGCAGAGAAATTTGAGTCTCTCTTGACTTCAGGAGTTCAGCCGCGACTGTGTGGCATGCTGTTGCGCCTGGCCCCCTTAAACAAGTGCGTAGGCTACTGAACCCACAGCCTTCTACAGTGCAGTGCTAGACAATGCGCACCGCTAGCGTGCGTGCAACCTCGCAAATGTATTGCTGCGAGTTTTCTTTCACAGTTCAGCTAGCTGTCGGGCTCCTTGTGCGGGAGATAATGTTGTACACTTCTGTTAAAAAAAAAAAGCGCCTGCACATAATAACAAGGCAAGGGAGATTTAAAAAGTCGGGGTGGATAGCGTACCAACGGCGCACCACCACCTTGCAAGTACTGGCACAATGCAATGTAGCACACGGGTCGGAATAACAGACTGACAGGTACTCACGTAGGTATTAACGTGCTTGTAATTATACTAATTACCTGTGCATGGTGTAAATACTCAAGCAGATGACATAATAATAATAATAATGACACGTTTAAATGCGTCAAGCCTGCCTCTCGAGTTAAAGTTTTGTTTAAAACTAAATTCGTGCTGTTTGTGTCCTCTGGGTGCCCTCGAGCTGCCCCGGTGTAGAATGTTCCACTAAAGCGACCAATTGAAGTTCTGCATTTAACACTTGATTTTATGCGTTTGAAAGCAATGATTGGCAGACAGCCTCTATTTATCTCAGGCCATTCTGCTGCTCTAAAAGCTTGCTGGTGTCAGTCACTGGGAAGAGTATGTCTAACGACAAAGAGTTAAACCACGTGTAAATTATTCAATGATCTCAATGCAAGGCACAGGGGATCAGTGTTAAATAATTAATTTCATGATATCATTGGAGTATTTCAATTATTTACCTGGACTAGATTCCTGAATTCATTAGATGGCAAGACATGTGGCCATCTACTATAACTGAATTTATAAGGGTTAAAAATGAAGGTAAACATGAATGTAACTCCTTTATTACCCTGTATGGATGAGACTAGACCCGGTTCCAAATCTATGGGAATGAAAGCATCCATCTATGCAGGCAGCCATAAAAAGTGACCAGTGCGCATTGCAACAGCAGCTTGATGCACTGAAAATGAAAGTGGAAACATGCAAGAAAACATTCGCTGATCTCAAGCATAAGGTGGCAACAGTTGCTGTAAATATAACATTTTCTGTTAAGTGTATGCTAAACTACAAAGTGTGTGCTATTCAGTATGTTAATGGAACATTATTCAACGGGTTTCATTCGACTTTATGTAACGCAAAATTAGTTCATTTATAGGGTGATCCAAAACTTTTGGCCACAGCTGTACACCCCTAACTAATAAATTGTGATTGTGTTATTATATACGTATTGTAACTGCTTCAGAGTCGCTACAGCTTCAAGGAATTAAAGAAAAGAAAAGAAAGGCCTGTTTTTTCACTCTGGAAATCTGGTAAACCTTGAGCAGGACAAAATATTAATACCTTTTAATATCAGTTTTCCTTTGTTTTCTTCCTATTGGGGCCAGCAGTCAATAGCCCAGTTTGAAGAGGACTCATGCTAAGCCACGTCTTAAAATAAATAACATTTGGTGTGATAATGGAGGATATTTCCAGGATGAGAGGAGCTTTGCTTGACGCAAGACAAGGGCAGCAGGGACATCTTTAATAATCTTAATGGCTTTTGATGTGCCAGGCCGGCAGGTGTCATTAGTATGGCATCTGTTTAACAGAAGGGTGATTTATATAAATGGGTATCGAGGGCAAAGGAAATATAAATGAGGAAATAATGGCCTTAACTGCATAACTGCTTGGGAACCTAAATACTGATTTATTGGAACTATTTATTAGAGCGCCTCAAGATTTATCATCTATTTCCTTTATATTCCTACATTTTTAAATCTGGCTTTACCTGCCTTTGAACTTGTCTGGAGAATCCTAAGAATAGACTACCTCATTCCACTCAGATCACGTGACAATGTGACCTTTCAACTCTCCCAGCCCAACCCCCTGCCTGTGACGGTGCAATTTCGGAGCTGTTTTGAAATGTCATATTGTCACTGAAATACAGATCAATGTAGTTCACCTGCAAAATTGTATATGTTTACAATTTTAGATAACGCAGTGTGTTGCTCATTAATTAAAGTCACATACATTTGCTGAATTGTGAAGAAAAAATATATTAAAAGAACTATAAGGGCCAAATGCAGTATATCGTACCTGTTCAGATGGCATTTCCTTCTTTTCTGAGCTGAAATCATTTGCGCAGCCTGGGCAAGCGGTGTACCACTTTTTAAAGAGCACCACAAAATAACCAGCATGTAACAAACTTTATAACCAAATGGATGCACAACTCTAGCATACACAAGAGCAACCCTTACCCAGTCTGTAATTCCAATGCTAGAGACACTGGCAAGTGTTATGTACTTAGCATTGCACAGCTGTTCAATTCCGATTCCTCTTTGCGCTTTTTCCTGTCTGAAACCCTTTGCTTGCTTATGCATCAAGTTATCACTAAAAGAAAAGAAAGGAAAATGACAGAGAAACGCTGGCAGAAGAGGGACAGGAATGCCAGTTACAGGGTCAATAGGTTTTTAATAGGTTTCAGCCCTGGTCTGTAGTTAAGTGTATGCAATAGGTTCTAGGCAATGTACAGTGATGGGCATGCTTATCAAACACATTATGTAATATTTATCAGGAATGCTTTGGTTTAGAGATCTGTTCATTGATCAGTTTTATGTAGTTGTTATTTTTTTTTAGATTATAAAATCAAAACACTGCAATACAATTTTGCGATCATTTTTTGCTGTACAATATGTTAAATATAGTAGATTTTATTACATATGGTTTCAAAGTCTAAATTGGGGATAAAAATAGGTGGCATGGATGGTTCAGGCATTAAACGAATGTGAGAGCCATCTCTCAAAAGGAGCCCTTCAGTAAAAGCCGGGAGAATGAAATGAAGTTTGCAATTCTTCAGTGGTAATCAAAGCACGTTATGTAATATGAAGGGAAAAAAAAAGACTGTTGAAAAAGACATGTGATCAAATAATCTCAAGGAGATTCATTTATCAAAAGTATGCAGAACCCTTAGGGTTCAAACTGCACCGTGTTGTTGAGGCTGGGAGATGGGGTGTGTGATGCAAGGGTTTACACTGGGTGTCCCATGTTCATTGTAGTCCCTTCTTGTTTTGACTGAAGCACAGTAGTGTCCTTCACACGCTAGCGCTGCCAAGTGATTAGCCACTGGGGCCCATATTCCCATCCAGAAGCAGTTTATTATGTGTCATGTTGCTGTTGAGAAGCTGTGTTTTCAGGCCTGTCTGGTTTCATTACTCTCAAAACTTTGTGCCGAATGATTTGATGGAACGTGACATGATGCAGTTTCAAACGGAGCCAGTGTTTGAAGCGATTTATCTATTTAATTATTTTATGGGCTGTTGTGATTTTGTTGTGATTTTTAAAAATGAGGGACTGGTACCATAAAAGTATTGCCTTACTGCAAGAGAGAGAGTGTGCGAGAGAGAGCGAGCGAGAGAGAGAGAGAGGAGTTATAGACTATGTTTCTGTATTTGGGTTGTTTAAAATAAATAAACATGTTAATGTGTGCTGTATTTTTATGTTACTTTTTAGTGGAATTGGAATTATAATTGTAACTACTGCAGCACAATTGTAACTGCAATTGGAATTGAGCAACATAGCAGTGTAATTGATGTAATTGTAATTATAATTGATTCCCTGTTCTGGTGGGGGCAACAAAACGTGAAACGAGTATGTAATGGCTAAAGCCAGAAACTATTGGGTTGGATTAATCATCACATTTGCCAAAGGCTGCATCACACCTGTGCTCTGCTACTGATAGGTGAAGGTTACTGTCAGTCAGTGATTCGGTTCCTGCAAGCAGCTTCACAGGGGAGGGGGAAATGCAGCCTTGGCAGTCCCTAGTCTGGACACTTGAGGGTGGTAGAGTGCAATTAATCTGGGTGTGAACTAACTTTCTCAGAATGCAAGGTGCTGATGCAGTGTGCAGTATAAGACCAATAGAGAGTACCCTCTCTCTCTCTCTCTTTCTCTCTCTCTCTCTCTCTCTTTACCAATGTGTCAACCTGTCTTTGCCAGATAAGAAAATGACAATACAACCTCCTGTTTACTTAAATGCATAGCACTCAGTGCTGTGCTGTTGATACCTGCTGCAGGGCTGCTTGGATAACAGAAGGGCTGGTAAAATTTCAACTGAATCCAGCAGGAATAACGCCTGAATATCTTCTGCACTTCCTCTGAGCTCTGAAGCTATTCATTTTGAATTCGGACCGTTAGTTCTCATGGTTTTAATTCCATGTTCATTCCGTGTTGATGGCATGTATAAGGCAGGCATTCATCCCCTCTTACTCGCCCACCAGGGGGTGGTGACAAGCCTTTATTCATGCAAGGAATGCAGGCCAGGTGATCAGCCTCATTTGCATACGGAATCAATACGCAGGTAATTTAATCCACAGGGGCTGAATTTAAAATGAATGACTGTCGGACTACAATGTGTCTTAATGGAAGCTTTTTACATATGAAGTGATTCCAAGTTACTACTTGAAATCTAGCACAGAAAGTAGAGCAGGGATGCATGAACAGTAAATGTGGAAAAAGTTAGTACAGAATGCAGAAAGCACTATTATACACAGTTATAAATGCATGAAGTAGTTTACTATTAGATTCTGTCCGGTAACTATAAATTAGATCACTTTAACAGATGCAAATATTGAAGGGATGAGCCTTGATGGGCTTATCGTCTTATATTATAATAGTAATAATAATAAAGGAATGAGAAGTAATATAGAAGGGATGGTCTCGATTCTGTTTCTCTTTTTGACAGTCTCTACCTGTCAGCGTTAATGAAGTTGTTGCAGAGTAGAGCTCTGCCCTTTATATATTGGCAGGAATGGAGTTAAATTCCCCTACCTGCCTGGGTTTATTGTGTTCAGGTGGCTGGGGTTGATTGGAGTAATTAACAATCAATCAGCACCCAGCCACCTGATATAAAAGGGCACAAGGGCCAAAACAAAAGTATTTAAACACAGCTACCAAAACACAAAGCAAAACGTACAAAAATAAAGGTTTCCAGGCTGGGCGATGCCTTCACTGGATCAGAAAATAAAAAAAACACAAAACAGCAAACACAACCATCTGCTTGCTTCCTCAGCTCCCTCCTCTCCCTAATGGGACACTGAGGCCTCTTTTTATGTCAGGTGGCTGGGTGCTGATTAATCGTTAATTACTTCAATCAACCCCAGCCACCTGAACACAATAAACCCAGGCAGGTAGGGGAATTTAACTCCATTCCTGCCAATCTATAAAGGGCAGAGCTCTGCTCTGCCACAGAAGTCGTTTAGTATTGTGGGCTAACAAAAAGACAGAGGGCAATGTGGTGTCATTGTTGTAGATATACTGTCTGACATCTGCTTAACTCCCCTGCAGCTAGGTGGCCACCAAGTGGTCAAGGGGTCAAGTTTGGCTGTAAATACGGATGTTGCTGTCAAGACACCGCTGACCCCCCCCCAATTCATTAACCCCTGTCTCTCATTAAAAGGGCTTGCCTTTATGAACTATTGATCCTGTAGTGTCTAGGGACCAATTACGTTTGCTTTTACGTAATGAAGGGTTTGTAATAGAAACACATCCCATATAGCCCACCATTTGAATGTTGTTATAAATGCACAGAGTGGTTTACCAGGTTACAGTGGCACTGGAAACGATTTTTAAAGTGGGGGTGCTGAAAACCATTGAACAAAACTGTAACCCCTGTATATGATAGAAGCCATGCAAAACCAAGGGGGTGCTGCTGCACCCCCAGCACCCCTATTTCCAGTGTCCTTGCCAGGTTAAGACGTGGCAACATCTAAAACACTTGGAACATTAAATCTGCTACTGGATTCTTCCAATAAAATTCCCTTTGTTGGGATAAATGGTGTGTTAGGAAGGGACAAGGCCCGGGAGATATAGAGGACAATCCAGTGGAGTTATGGGACGGATCTGCTGGACAGTTTCGCCAATTCCTTCAAATTTGCTTTCCCATTCACACCACTTGTCAAGGGGCACTCCGGTGTCCCATCACCATTGCCCTTTGCCCTTTGCCCTTTGAGCCTATAACCTGCATGAACAAATCAAATAAGGTGCCAATTAAGTCAACTGCTAGACTAACTGTGCTGGACTAAAACCGCCCGCACATCACTCTGCCCAGATTGCTTGGATTCTGCTTGACTTGCCATCGTGTTTACTGGTTTCTGTCCTTGGCAGGTGCATGTTCTTCCCTGGTACTTTATTATCTTTTCATATCTCTTGCAGCAATAGAGTTAATAGATCTTCAGCTCAATGTTTGTGTCAAACGGTTCTGACCAGGAACATGATGGCTCTCTTGGGGTCGATCCCTCCTCATCTGCAAAATCCCTTCTAGGAATCCCATATTGATCTAAAGCTGTTTTATTTTTTAAACACACAGCTATTTCTGAAAAGCCTCTGGTTGTAAGTGTAACGTTTTCCAGCAGCTCCAGCTACCTGCTTCTCCTGAATATCTGATTGAACACTTTTCATTAGCAACGCGCCTCGTCTTCAGTGAATATTAGTGGCAGCAGCTGTAAAAACGAAATCTCATTCTTTTTGGGGCTTCTTTAGTGAAGAAATAATTCCATTGTGATCCCATTTTAATTCCAGTGTGTTTCACTGAAGAAATCCTTAGCAGAATATTAGCAAACCACATAGAATTTACCAACATTGGAACACTGGAAAAACAACAGGAGCAAGATTGCACTGTACTAGTTCTTATACACAATATACTGGATGTGAGACTATGGTTCTGGGTTAACTTGCAATTGTGCAAACCATTGTGTATAATATTATATATTACCACTATTGTCATGTAGCTGTGACATATTCCCCTCTGTCCTCCGAAATGACCACAAAGGCACCAATCTCTATGAAATGAACATTTATTTTTAATTTGATTACTAAATGCCCTGACTTTTAAAACCAAAGTTACGCCACTGAAATGAACTATTAACACAAAATGAACAGCGTTCATTCGGTCTGTTGTTAACATGTGTGATAAAACTGGCCTTTAAAATACAATCATTTCAAATCTATTCAAGCTGATCCAAGTTTATTCGTCAATGTTCACGTGTTTGGGAAATTAACGGGAATCAGGTGCAGTCCCTAGTTCAAAAGCAGACAAGATAAGAGAGCAAAATCTTAGATTGATGAATTTCAAAAGTGTTTAAAAGGTCTAATCAGCCAAGAGTTCATGCAACAGCACTTCAACCAATCAAAAACTGGGAAACTTTAAAATACACACTGGACTGCCTGTGACCTGAAACAGGTTTCAAGGAATTGGGGGCACTGTTTTCTTTTCCAGTCAGAGGCCACTATTTATCCCTGAATTTGCAAATCAATAGCAGGGTGCTTTGTGCGCAAAACCTACTAGAAACTCATGCACATGTGGTTAATGAAATCAATCTCTGCCATTGCCAATCAGATGTGATGATTATGCAGAATACTGTGCAATGGATTTTTAATGCAAAAACACAAGGAAAAGGAGCAGCAGCGCTAATGTTGTTTTAAAACTGTTTTCACAGCCTAGCACTCCTTTCATAGGCCAGGGTGTAAAGGGTTAAGAGGGTAAGATGCTATTCGTCTTGGCAATGGATTCCTTTCAGCGCTGTAGAAGGCTACGCGTGTTCCATATTTACAGCAGCCTGGCTACTAAACAGGAAGGATGTAATGAGACTGAATCATTGCTTCGTTACCGATTGCATTTGCACATTTATGGCTTGATTTACAGCTGTTGCATTGACAGGATGTACAAATGGCTCAATGCTAAATAGAATGTAGGTGACAGACCGGGTCTCTAGTCAGATTGTGTCTCATTGTTCTCAAAGGCATATTTGTGTTTTTAATATACAGTTCTTATTTAGTGCCCCTTAAAATAGATTTGCATACAGTATTAAAGAAGGAATGGGCGCAGTAAGTAGCTGATGGGTGTTTCTTTCGGTTGTCCAAGGGAGTTAATCATCTGAGGAAACAGTCAGGAATGCAGGCAGGGATATGTAACCTTGTTCTGAGCTGGCAAGCTTGGACAAGAATCCACCGGCTCCTGACCTTTGCTCACCCAGCGCAAACAACGATAGCGCCCCCTCTGTTTTTGTAGTATTGCTGGCTGATACTCTAAGGATCTGAGGAGGAATGACTTCACTATTAAAAGGGTTGAAACGCTGTTTCTTCCTATGGGCTGGATTCAATGCCGTACCAAACTTTAAACTACATTGAGATTACAAAACAGTTTTATTTGTTGAACTTAAATTACTATGTTATGATGCATATTTACAACGCACTTAATGTGTAGAGCTTTATATATGGACCAATGGGGGCACCACCACTATATCTCTATTGCCACAAATAAGCATCTCTCACAGTGGTGATGTAATGGTGTCTCTGTATCACAGAGCCGCAATGCACTCCTTCTCTCTCTCTCTCTCTCTCTCTCTCTCTCTCTCTCTCTTTCTCTCTCTCTCTCTCTTAATCTGCTTCAGGCTTTTCATTTTTTTTTTCTCAGTGGCCTGACTCTGTTGTCATCGACAAGCTTGGGTTTTGAGGTTTTGATTCAGGAAGTGTCTCCCTAGAGGTGGTTGCTTAGCAACCAGCTGCTGCTTCATATAGCCCAAGTTAGGCGCAATGAGACGGGGAAGGGGAGGTGGGGGTGGTGTCCCAGGACTGGAAAATGCTCTGTAGTGCTATTGTTTATACAGGAAAAGAATCGGGGGGGGGGGGGGGGGGGGGGGGGGGGGGGGGGGGTAATCGCCACTGAGAGCACAAAGCCCCTGTGAATTGATTAGCCATGTATATATAATTCCTACAGAAAAATAACAGCCACAACTATTAGCTGTGTAAGAGCCTAGATTTCCACATCATTCAACAAATCGAATATGTTTTTTTTTAATCAACCTGTTTGAATTTCTGTGGTGTTGCTGGCAAGGGTGGCGCTAGGGAGAGCGTCAAGTGCTGCTCCTTGTTCCAATGTCGGGTCTTGCTTCTCATTCCCCTGGGCCTTGAGTGTTTAGAGCAACACTGGTGATTTATTACCTGGGGTTAGGAATGAGGTGGAGCATTAGACAGCCAGCCAGCCAGCCAGAGACTGAGCAAACTGCAGTTCTGCCTGGGAGCTTCGAGAGACGAGAGAGACGAGAGAGGGAAACGGAGCTGCACCATTATTTACTGTGTCAAGTTATTTAATTCAAATTTATTTATTTATTATTTTTTTTTTTTGGTTTAAATTTAGCTCTGTGATACTGAAACTCCATTCCATAACCACTGCAAGAGATTTCTTTATTTGAAAAAGAGTAGAGGGGAGAGAATGCAGCTCAAATTAAACTAAAGGTGTACCTAAAAACAAAAGTGGACTTGAAAGAAAAATATCGGATAGTGAGAAAGACAACTTGACAAAGAGAAGGCATAATAAGGATCTGTAATTGCTATTTGCGTTGGTTTCTATAGAGTTATCATATAAATACTGTTATTGATATATTAGTGTCATGGCATGCAAATAGCTATAATTATATTACATGGTTATTTTCTGTGTGTGTGTGTTGTAAGACTTCTTTTGCACCTGTGTGCATGGGAGATCCCTTTTAAGCCACGTCTGAAGGATTTCAAAACAGAGACGCAGAAAAAAAAAAGTTTCATGAAAATGTAATGTGGACAAGCAATCAAGAAGCAGGTGTTACAAGCACTGCATACTGAAAACAGACCATGGATTCAGTATAAAAAAAAAACAAACAACTGGAATATAAATTATGCCACATTAAAATCAAAGGGGATGAAACGGAGAGAGAGGAGGAGGAGGGGGGTTAGGGGGGTATTTTTTACAACTGATGCCCCGTAACTAAACTAGGAGACTCCGGCAGACTGCAGAGGCTTGAACAGAGCAGAATCTCACCCCCAGATTGGACTGCTAAGGTAAAAAGTCAGCCTGCATTTGTTGGATTGAGTGAAATTGTTTGCCCAGAATAACGCTATAGAAGGGACGTGGCACCGCAGTCGAATCTGATGGGACTCACAGCCTGATGCAGTGCCAGTATATGGTAAGTGTGCACATTGAGATTCTAATTCCAGTCAACTAACTGGGAGCTACATGCAGAGCTATGCTGCATAATGACTTTGTTATCAATAATATACAGTATGTTTTTTTTTTTTTTTTTTTTAGTGTGGGGTTGTGGTTTTCTCAGACAATAAAATAGTGAAAAATGAATGCAAACCCATAGTTTTTAAAAGGCGCTTGGCAGCTGCTACCACAGCTTCTTGATGTCTCCTGCATTTGACATAATGTATCCAGCATCTGTAGAAATGCTAATGAAGTATAGTAAAGAGTGATGCCGTTCACCACTGTGTATGCGTTTTCATTATTACGGTCAGAGGCGTTTATTTTATACAAGCAAATGCAAGTGTTTAAGCTGCATTACCTAGCAATGATATTCACAGATTTCTATTTATTACAGCTCTTCACAGCCTTCTGCGCACTGTGCTGAATCAGAAAGAGATGCCTTGTTGACAAGCCAGTTTGTTTACAGGCCGTTTTAGGGTTATGGACACTAGCGCCTTCCCCTTACCTCCCATGTCAAAGATATCATTCCGCGAGCCACAGAGCTGTGGTGTACTTGCAGCAGTAGGGGGTTATTGGCTACATTGGTTCTGGTATAGATCAATGCTAACTGTTTTCAGGAAAAGCATATTCGATGTGATATTTTCAATATAGACTTAAATAGCTATTATGTTAAAAAAACAGACTTTTAATAAAAGACATGTGTATTTTACTTTATCATACTTGTCGTTTTCGATATATTATCCTAGTGCTTGGGTCCTTACATTGGTTACCAGTAAGCTACAGAATTTATTGCGTATTGCGTATATTAGCTCTTGTTTTGTTTTGAACTTTGTACAGCGCTCTGGGATCCCAATTACAAAACAATTTTGCATTGCACTGTATTATTTTATTAGGAATTTGTTTTTCCCTCGAGAAGTAGCACATTTTAAAGCTGATTTTTGAATACGTATTTCAACACGCTGGGATGGGAACATTAGGGCTCTTGGTCCACATCCCAGATTCTCTGGTTTTGAATCCAATTTTTTTAAGATAAACAATCTTCACACTGTGAACAGTTGGACTGATCTGTTGGAAAGAGCATTTGCCCCTGACTTGGGAAAGGTTGAGGCAAGCAATCTAGAAGCGTGATATTGGAGATCACAGCAAATGTGAATAACTAGTAATGCACCAACTGGATACTAAATACTAGCAGTGAACATTATATATTTTTTTACTTATTTGTTAATACATCCTGTAGCTATATACATTTAATTGTAGTTTTCCTAAATCATTTAAAGGTACTGTTATTTGTGCTGTCCACTAATCTATATCAAAATTAACCTGTTGTGGTTATTCCTTCCTCAAGAAATGTTGGTGATACTAAATATTTCAAAATACCAACAGTGCGAAGGACTATTGAAAGGGTGCTCCCTCCAGTCCAGGGCAGGCTTGAGGCATGGAGACTGAACTGCTCCCTCCCTCCCTCACCCCCTTAAGAGAAAGGGTGCTCCCTCCAGTCCAGAAAGCAGCCTTAAAATTGATTTACTGTTGTGGTTCCGTTATTTGCCTTCCTTACTTAATAGCTATATCGGCACCATAGCTTCTGGAAAGACTCCTCTAAGGAGGCTGATGGGGGAAAGCTCAGGCTTCAGTGCAACGCTAATATGCTTCCCCGCCTCAAACAAAACATACTTTTTGTTCTGCAGCATTGTGGATTGTTTGTGGATTGACTTGGCAGTGGTTTCTTCTTAGACAAATCCCTAATGCACCTTTGAAAGTCAGCACAGCAACTGCTGTACTCTTTTTGATAAAGAACGTACACAACTGGATCCAAGGATCTAAGGAGAAGGTAAGGTGACCAGATTTCCACAGCTCAGAAATGGGACACATATATTAAAGATAGTTTTCAACTATTCCAAGTGTTGCAAGCGAAGAAGCAGCTGCCTGGGTTTGCGTGGATTGCTCCACAGAGACTAAGAAAAGCACAAACCCAAGCAGATGCTTCTTCACTTGTTTCTCTTGGAATCAACCCCAATAGCCCTCACCTCACCATGATCGCTGGTGACCGTGCAACGATGACTGAATTGACCGATGTGTCCATCAAAGCAGTTTTCTTATAAAACCATGTCTATCGAAACATAACCGAATGATTATTGATGACACTTTAAAAGCCGGCTTCAGTCTAGCCGAACACGTTTTTCTGTTTAAAGACTATTTAAAGTGGAACAGGAGCTGTAGCAAAGAACAAGGTAAGATTTGCAACCAGGTTTTAGATTTGAATCCTGCACAATACTCTTAAAGCCTCCAGCAGGATTATTCCAGAAGTGAAGAATGCACCCAATAAAGTAACCAGATATAAACAATTCCAATATTTCGTTCCAGGGGCTTGTGAGTAATATTACACCAATTGCTTGTTGTTTTTATCTTGTATGAAAAAAAGATTGTGCTCATGGCAATTTTAGGTAAATAGTTTTGAGACTCTAGGCTTAAGAGTTAAAAAGAGCCTAGCTCTACCAGTGTACTGCAACAGGTCCCCGGTTCAAATAGCAGCTCAGCCATTGACTCATAGCGTGACCCCGAGCAAGTCACTTCACTTCCTTCAGAATTGGAGAAAGAATAAAGAAAGCCTGCATGCCTCTCTTTCAGTTTGAATTTCATCAACCTTTTTCTCCACCTTTTTTTTAACTCTTTCCTAATTGTCACTTAACCACCCTTCTGCTTCCCCGAAAAACAGATATGCTTTTCAACCACTGATGAGGTGGACCCAGGAACCAAGTATAGCACATTTTCTGGAACGCCATATTAAATCACCCTCGATATAACTTAGCAAATTGAAGTTCGTAACAGGAATATCGATCAGCTATTAACCAGGGTACTGTCTGCCACTGGTAAGAAAAACAGGAACAAGTTCCAGTAACATATTAAAAACCTGCCATGCTATGCCTTTACTGTGGGGGACTTTTATAACATTTGATAACGTGCTGCACAGTCAGTAATGATACTCTATAGAAATCTGTGATGCCTTTTTCTTTATGAAACTTTGCATTCAGCATCCATCCTGCCTTCCAGTAATTCTGACTAATCTGCTGGAACTGAAGTTGGTTCTTGAACTGATTTGAAAACAGTGTGATTTTGGCTCTGACTTTTGGCTTCTTTATGCTATTTTCACACAATTTCAGGGTCCGTTCAGTGCTGGGGCCGTGAGCTGGTGTTTGTTTGAGGAAAAGAAAGGCATTAAATATGCAAAGCTTTTTCAGAAAGATAGATGACAGAGGTTTTCATTCGAGCAGCAACATTAAGGCCAATGCTTTCTGGTTCCAAACGCTTGCCAAATAAATAATTTGCAGTTCTGCTGAATACATCAGCTTCTGATGAAAGTAAACACTTTGACATTTCCCCTGTGCTCGGATAGCCAGCTGAGCTTGAAATGTGAAATGCAAATCACAAACAGCATAAATATGCCATGGTTCCAGGTTAATGGAATCTGAAAGCTTATATATATATATATATATATATATATATATATATATATATATATATATATATATATATATATATATATATATATATATATAGATGCCCTGTACAGCTCTGGTCAAAAGTTTTGCATTAACATTGCATAACACTGTCAGTTGTTACATGTACAGCTCTGTCGAGACAAGTTTTGCAAAACGTAATTTATTAGATTAGGATTGAGACATAGTTAAAAGAAGAAAAAAAAAACATAATTTAGATATATGTATATATCAAATGATTATATATGTAACTATATCAAATGATTACACGATTAAGAATGATTATGTCTCAATATCAAATAAGAAACTGAAGCCTAAAAATGATTAATTTCCTGGTGTTTTTTCCTCCCCACACTGATGATAAAGCTTCGTTTTCTATGTGTTGAGCTTCATAGCTGGCGTGAAATTTCACTGCCCTGATTACAGGCACATGTCATTTTTTCTGTGAAGAAATACTCTTTTGGAATGTATCAAATTACGTTAATACAGCTTATTTTCTGAGTTTAAAAAATAAAAACAAAAAAAGGTGCTTAGTGGGTTAAGATAGCTCTGCACTTTTTGAAATTGTAAATGCATCCGAGGACTCAAGGAAGAGGTCCTGGGATATCCCTTCATAAAGCCGGGATCATTAGTGTCACACTGAAGCTTTACAGTGCCTGAAAGATTAATCAGAGGGCTTGGAGAGAATTGCTTGTGCCGAGTAGTGCTATTCAAAAGCTATGCAATATCTCTCGTCGGGGTTTTCCTTTTGCAGGAGGGCTTACCTGCAAACAAAGAAATGAACTGCTGTGTCAACACACAGGCAGATAGCCTATCTGAGCGGAAAATGATTGTACTTAGTGTGCAAAACAGACCCAATGTGATTGACTTTTGGGAGAATTGGCAACAAAGACTGATGCCTGTGACACAGGCTTTGTATGACAAACGTCTGTCTATGGTCGCTGCAGCTGGAATTATTCAAATCGAGCCTTCCTTAAACCAATGTGCAGAGGCAACCAGCAGGCAGGGCCTGGGGCTACCTTTCATTACTAAAAACACGGTTACAGAAGCAATTCTTGCACCTCGCTTTATTGCTGACATGCGGTATAAAGCTGCAATAAAATGAAGTACATTGTAACTATGCATACTTGGGGAAGCTAATATGCTTCGCTGCATCGCTTCTCACGTCCAAAAGGACGCCAACTTGTTCTGTTTATCTGACCCGTCTCTCTTCTCTCCTTTTAAAAGCAGGGAGAGCCAAGTCTGGGGTTCAAGATGATACCTTCCAGACGAGATGCGGGCAGGAGTGCGATCGACGGGGAAGAGTCGAGCGAGGACCGTGAAGAGAGGATCTTGGCTATGCTGGGGATCGTAGGGACAGCCCTCAACCTGCTCGTGGTTATATTTGTCTATATCTACACCACCATCTGACCAACAAGAAGCAACGAGGAGACGAGCTGATGTAAGCTGATACTATAAATATGGCAAGGACTGGTGCTAAGGACAGGAGCCAGCCCGCTGACATTTTCAAGTGACCTTTGTGTAAATAGCAGAGCAATTGGAAGACTGGAGGGGTGATTAATAAACACAAGCACAACTGACAATGTTTTAGACAGAGAAGTCAGTTAAATTGAAAATGGCAGGCGTGAAGTTTTGGGTGGATAAGTTCATCGTCCTCCTGAAGTTGACAAACACCCAAACTGTGTAGCGAAACTTCAAGAGGGTTCATCAGCACCTGTTCTCGGATAGAGTGCAGGGGTCCCAGGACACAGAGGGGTTGAGTAAACACTCTCTAACAAATATCTTGTTTTCTACGAATATGCTTAACACGGAGAAGACACAATGAAAGACAAAACTGAATCGACTTTATACTGTACTTCTAATAATCGAATATGCATTTCTACTGTTTCTACGCAATAGCTGGTCCGGAAATTCCAAAGCTTTATTATTATTATTATTATTATTATTATTATTATTATTATTATTAGTAGTAGTAGTAGTAGTAGTAGTAGTAGAAGCCAGATACGTGGTAATATTAATATAAAATTATATAGAAAATCTTATTATTTCAAAATATCTACAAAGATCCAATATTAGGTCCTACTAATCGCATTTTTAAATGATATGTAACAAAAGGGTTAACTACCCAATACTATGCTGATGATAATTATAATATATAATAATAATAATAATAATAATAATAATAATAATAATAATAATAATAATAATAATAATAATAAAGCATACTGCCTTGTGGAGCTTTTATTGTGCTTCCAAAACGCACAATCACATTTTAAAGGTTTTGCTCCAACGTAAAACTGACACCACGATTTTCAAATAGACTGCAGACCTGCTAAAGATTACACTAAACCAGTAAGAATGTTACAGTGCTACTATGTGCACCAAAGCTCTTTCCTGTCTAATTGTGTCACATTTAACAGAAAATAAAAGCTTTTGTGATTTTGTTTTCGTTATTGGTAGTGGATTTCAGAATTCATGTTAAAGCTTCCTATAACATATGCTGTCCCAGAGCTGAAGGCAGTGGTTTATGAGTGCAGAGATTGTGTTTGAAAAGTCAGTGAACAAGAAAAGCAAACCCATCTAGCCATAGAAAATGCAACTGTCTTTTCAACCATCTTAAAATGCACGAAAGTAGGTCAAATAACGGCAGATAAAACAGCACAGGGAAAGCTACAATAACAGTTAGTTTATCTGCATCACTGCATCACAATAAGCAACATGTCATGTGTTTCAATAAAATAAAAAAAGCTACAGTATATATATTTGCGCTTCAGTCATTTTGTGTTTTTGTTTTTCGATAATGTTGCAGTGGGTTCACCTGAGGTCAGAAACTGCCGTCCCCCCCCAGTTCAAGATATATAAAGGTTAGGGTTAGATATTCTGCTTCCATCATCTCAGCCTCAGCCGGGACGCCTGTGAAATGTACCAGTTCCAACTTTCCAAATCGTGTTGCCTTTTTGCAAAAGTGTGCGTAATCCCGAATTAAAGACACAAAGCAAAGCAGTGCAAAACAAATGACACAACGGTTCAGCACGATGAAACAGGGACCAGTAGTAACGATGCTAGGGGTAACACAAGACTTTTAAAACCTGGGTTATCATTCACACTTATGGGGTTTAAATTTTGCATTTTTTTGTTTTTTGTTTTTTTTAAATCTCCCTTTAGCACAATTATGGAAAGGAATAGAGTTGAATAAAATCTGCTATTCAGAAATATTCTACTGTAATTAAAGTAAAATCTGTTTTACTACAAGCGAACAAGATAAATCTTGTTAATATTTTTAAATGTCAAAATGAGTAAATCTTGTTAATATTTTTAAATGTCAATGTATTTATATACAATATATATATATATATATATATATATATATATCATATATCTATCGTATATATATATATATAATATATATATATATATAAAGATGGACGCCTTTTTAATTATGTGTGTTGCCAAATATCTGTAGTTGTGTGTTTTTTTTCTTCTCTAAAATATAAAAGAAATAAAATTTTTTATTTTTGTGTGATAGAGAGCAAATCACATAATTACATTATGCTGTCAAAAGCAAACAACTACTACCTGCCATGGAAACAAATGCTATTTTTAATGTACTTTATAATATAAAAATAATAATAATAAAAAAAGATAACATCTGCCTTCTTTGCTGTAGTATTTTTTTATTTTTTTTGGAAGAAAAGCATTAACACATGAGTCGCTGTGCCACTGCAATGGGAAGGTTCTGTGCTAATGATAGAACACAGGCAGCTCCAATGGTTTCGATAGATTCATTATCACAACCCTATTCAGAGCACTTCTATGCTTGCAGTGACTGCAGCAAACCACAAAGTAGCAGTTTCGAAAGAAACACATATTAAACACGTATTTCTCTCTTAAAACCTGGTATCTGGTACCACACTATATTAAAGATACAGTGGGTTCCATGGAAAGTGTCCTTTTAGTGTTGGTTGGGTAACCATCTTTATCACCTTCCTTTCCCTGGACCAGCCACCTGTGTCACCTATTGATGCTTTCAGCCTGAAACATGGGTTGAAGATGCCCTTACACAAGTTCCCTAGAGTAAAAAGATAGAAAACTTTAATAAAGCACAGCGAAGATGTGGTAAAGTGTATTGAAAAGCAAATCACGCTAAACTGACCCTTATAAAAGTGTCTCACTGTAAAAGCACAGCAACGTGTGATCATGCATTGTAAAGCATATGGTAGTATGTATTAAAATCATATTGTCTAATGTTGCTTGTAAGCCTATGTTACAACCCCCCCATTCTTCGCAACATATTAAAGATATTAAAAAGACAATTCAGAATGGTTTCTATTTTCGTCACCCAATAGCCTAATCTTAAGGGTTTTTTTTTTTTTTTTTTTCGATTGCTTCAGTGTCAGTGGTCTCCTGGCACTAATTCTAAAACTTGATTGCGTTCCAAACTGCTATAGTAACTTTGCAAGGCGCTACATTAGCTTGCAGACCTGCTGCGCGTTGCATTGAAACATCAGCAATTATTTTTAATCTCGACATATTAAAAGAATGAAGATAGAAAAACAAACAATTTGTTTAACTGTTTTAGGGCGCTACCTCTTTCTTTCTTTCTTTCTTTCTTGCACAGGGATACCACAAGAAATGACAGCATCTCCATAGTAGAGCACTCCCTTAGCGCACAGTAACACCAGGTGGTAAGATTCTGTAACTGCTACAAGGATATTAAAAGACTACTATTAAAGCCAAATCTGTTCTGTGCATTGTGTAATGCTATTATGTATTTAAACGTTTCAACTTGTATGGGGCATTACAGCAGCTCACTGATCACCAATGCACACAAACTGTTCCTTATGCACCTTATCTATATATAGCATAGCATCTTAACGGGAAGCAATTCTGTCCTATTGCACTGCAGAGCCTTTCATGAAAGCCAGTGCCAGCGATGCATGATTTGCTCTGCAGAACGGCTGTTGCTACAGAATTCCTTCCAAGGCTGTAACTCTCAGTTACGACCTCATTTAGCGAAGGTCCAGCTGATAGCCAATCACAAACCCCGAGGTTGTACAATGCTGGGCAAATCAACTGTGAAGCGTGCATGTCCCTATTCCTGTGTGTGTGTGTGTGTGTGTGTGTGTGTGTGTGTGTGTGTGTGTGTGTTATAAGATTTATGTTTAATTCTTATGTCGGTAAAATCAACTGTCAGCAAATTATGAACCAAAAAAAAAAAAAATTTTGAAAACCCTAATTTTTATATAATTTAAGGGGTTTAATAAAAGACGTTTAACGACGCTCATCAATGACCGTCATACATAAATGACGTTTTCTTTGCAAACAAAGCAAGCCGTATTTCTGTTTCTCTCTCTTCTGCACACGGACTGATCGAAAGCCAGGGGGGATGGAACTAATACCTTCAGCTTTATATGTCTTTCCCTGTAGTAGCGCATGAGCCAAAACAGCTTGATAACATTCTCTGCATTCTCTTTTATTCTCTGCTGTTTTTTTTTTTTATGGTTTTCTTTTCCCATTCATAACTGAAGCAGTTTGACTTATTTTTGCCCCTCGAGAAGGTTTCCTATCCAAAACCGAGCGTGAAATTGATGGATCTGGGGTACTAAAAGATTTATTTCGGCCTGGGATTCTCTGATTTCTAGCATATTTTTTTAAAAGTGTCTAAGCCTTGTAAAAACGGCAACACATGTTGTACTGAAATCCCTATTCCTGTAACGGCAGATAGAAACCATTTGAGTGATTTTTAAAAAAAAAAATTATGCATGTTTGTTTGGTGCTTTCTGTGAGAACGTCAGAACCCCCCCCCCCCCCCCACACACACACACAAAAACACCTTCCTAATAATGTTGGTTCAAAGAAAGCTTGCAGGTATGGGAAATATAGTCCCAAAGCTTGTAAAAAAAAAACAATTCTGCACTAACAGCAAAGCCAGTAATGAAGACACCAAGAGAGCTTTTAGAAATGGGTTTATTAGACACAGGTCTCTCAATTAGGTTTTATGATCTCCTCGCTTGATGTGCTTAAGCCCAAGACCTACTGGATTCTAAATAGCGCAGATAATATGTCCAAAAAAAGTGTTTTCATTTTAAGTAGATATCTGCAGAGTGTTCTGCAGAGCATGTTATGTGTTTGGTATTTGTATTAATAATGGCTTATAAAAATGTAAATCACGTGAACAGAATCACATCAAACAGTGCATGGGTTCGGTACTTCCAATTTAATATGGCAAGCATTTTTTGTCAGTAAAATCTATAGAAACTGTCAAACGAAACCATCACATCACATCAGACCTCCTACTGGACCACAAATTCAAAACTCCAGTCTTCAATAAACTCCTACTTTTTGAACGAGGCAAAACTGAACAACTCAGTTATATATTTCAGGGCACTTTAGCAGTCTGGTTATGATAATTATAATGAAGCTGCAGAATGTGGTGAATCTGTGGAAGACTGCAAGTTTGGACTGATTCTAGCTATGGCAGACCATTAGAGCTCTATCATACAGTACCAAACCAGTCAAGGTTGTGTAGAGGTCAGCTTCGTGCTAGTAGACAATAAAGAAAATAATTGAAGACACAGGCGAGAGAGATAAATGCTGTCAAACTGTCTATGAAATTTAAATTGTAGTCTTATGGATGGACTGCAGTACAGCGTTACCTCTATGCTGGTATTCAATCTAAAAGTAATGAGTTTGAGGCATGGCTCAAGAAGTGAACAGTTACTGTAAAGTTCTAGGAAGCAACAGCAACATGTAATCTATGAGATGGCATTTATATTCAATTTAAACAAGAGGCCCAGTGATTTTAATATGCACTAATGCAGAGAAAAATTGATTTTAAAACCTTGGTGTGAATGCATGCTATCCAGCCAGCATCCACCAGCTCAACGTTAAATATAGCGTTAACTTAAAATTAGCTGCAAACACTAGAGCCGAGGTGAGCCAACATTCACCTCAGAGCGCCGTCTGGAGCCTCACTGTAGGAAACACACCATAATGAGATCATAGTCATTTACAGAGCATGGATTTTGCTACAAAGACTTCTTCACTCTGCGTCTCAAGTGCAGGGGATCGATGCAGCTCTGCAGGATCTGGAGAAAGTGTTTGATTGGATCGTTCGGCTCGACACGCAGAGACTGTGAAGAGCTGAGCCTAACCAAACGAAGCCCAATAGCAATGCAGCCTCGGCACTAGAATGCTTCGGGCATGACGGATCGAACCACCTGCAGCCCCTGTAGCTTACAGTTCACTGCAGGGGAATAAGCAACGTGAAGAACAGGAATCTGAAGAAAGGAGGCCCGTCTGCTGGTCAGATATGAACAGTGAAATACCTTTATAAAATCTTGCCCTGTTTAAAACGTAGCGTAATAAAGCATTGGTAAGCATTGTAAAATACCATAGTGCAGAATGGCAAACCAGGGTAAATTGTGGTAAATGCATATTATGACCATGGAAAAACTGCAAAAGTACAGTGCAACAATACTATAGTCAACTGCTATAAGGGTAAAGTAGCTTCTAATTCATTTTTTAAATTTGATTTTTTCTCATTTCAGTAGCCAGTTTCTTTTTTCTGAGAAGCCTGTCTGACACGTGGATTCAGTGGGAAACAAAAAAAAAACACACTAGGAGACATTTGTGAAGAACTGAAAGGTCACGGCTGCTGAGAAGGAAGACAGATACTTCAGGTGCATTTCATACAACAGTAAAACTTCCGGAAGTGTTTCACCTGACTTGCCTCTGTCCTTTACATCAACGTGTTTAACCTTTAAATGTCTATAAATATCACAGAATGCTCTTAGCTGCCTGCTTCTAAAATAGCAGGGACACTGTACATATTGACAGCGTGTGTTTCGATCACTGATGTAGCTAGCTCAAATTAATTAAATAGTTAAAGTCATTGTCTTAGTTTCTTTTTATGTTTGTAATCATCCGAGCCAGTTTTAATTGCAAATTCTCAAATGCTGTTTTTTTTTTTCAGTAGCTGGGGCTGGCTGTATAAAATCTATTAAGTATTAAGTTTAAGTATACAGTTGCATACATTTGCCCTTCGCTTAGGGATTGGCTTAAATGTGTTGCGCTGCTTTGTGCACAGCCTTCAACTCAAGGAACACTTAAGGGGAACACTATAGAGGAATTTTACTGAAGGTCATTTATGCAAATATAATGGTGAATGTACAGTAACCTAGGTTACAGCAGTCAATGTGGCTCTATAGAAGACAGTGCCATCTAGTGGTAAATAAACACGAAAATGGACTAAATCTTACACACTCACTGTCACACACACACACACACGACATGGATTCTGATCTCCCTTCATGCAAAATGCAGTTTTCTTTGAGTAAGACAAGCCCTGCTATAAAAAAAGACCAGAGCTATATAAACTGAAGGAAGCAAACCTACAGACATCTACACTCACAGATAAAAACGTAGAAATCAATTTTTTTTCTTAATTAAAAGGGGGCTTGTTTATCTAAGAAGCTTTTAAAGGCAACCTGAGAGAATGCTGCGATTCTCTTTGTTGGTGGTTTATTGCCAAAATTAAAACACACACTGCAGAAGACTATTTATAAATGCAGAGCACTTCTGCGTCAAGTCGGCAATCCATCTGCTCTCATATAATTTCCCTTAACAATACACCCACTTCACATTCCACAGTTCTCTGTGCTAGAGATGTCAGGGTCTGCAGTCTTTCTGTCTAGCAATAACAAATTGACTTTATAATATAGTTCGTGTTCTCTATCATTTTCTATTTTTATAAAATGTCTTTTAAACCACGTTGAATAGCTGTTTTAGAAAATGACCACTGGAGGTGTGCAACGATCATTTTTCTGCCCCCCACGGCAACAAATGTTAAATCTCAATCGAAAATGTCACAGGGGACAAATATCACAGCTGCACCTCACTAGTGATCATTTCTTAAGCAGCCTCCTTCAGAAATGCAGCTGTTGGGAATGCATTTTATTTTTTTGTAAGCTAAACGATTAGAGCATTCTGATTAGTGAATGAGAATTATGTGGTTTCTAATTTCAATTCCTTTTTAAAATCAATTCCCAATTCCAATTCCCTTTGAATCAATTCTAAGACATCGCTGATCAAAATGAGCAATGTTGTTAAAATGACTGACCTTGAAATGAAAGCACATGAACATTCACAACAATTTAGTAAAAGAAAGAAAACCCCAAACAGCACCATCGTGAGACTGCAGCTTTAAACAAAGCGTCATTAGTTTGGAATTAGTTTGGATCTTGTTTGCTTATATGAGAGTTTTTGTTTGCATGGCAGCTGGAATCTGGGTAAGCAAACAAAAGCACAAAGACAGTGTCTTCTCACCCGAATATTCCTGGAATGAGAGCATTTCCCAAAACACTAAGCAGGAAGGTAAAAACAGATTAACTTGGCTGTCAGACAGATGCCACTGCTTTCAGTTCAATTCGTGCTGCACACACCGACTACTCAGACTGAGCTCTCCATACAAATCAAGTGCTGGCAGTCAGGTGAGAGTCGCGGGTCTCGATCGTGCTAATTTAGCGTTCAGAGTGGAAATACGGAAGAAACAGCTGCTGGGGTTTGTGGACATCAGTGCTTTTCTGAGACTCCGTGGTGGAGAACAGCGACACACAGTTGCTTCGTTTGGAATGGTAAATCAGCCTGATCCAAGAGCTTGTAATTTACTTAGTGCTTCACTGACCCTCAACACTGCTACCACGTGACCATAATACCCAGTGAACTTTAGGGTTAGGGTTAGGTTATTGTTATGAAATAAACTTTGTTTTAGTACCTAAATTCGTGCTGTAGCATATAATGATGACATCTATTGCGAGTTGCGCCTGCAGCGTTACCCTGCGTGAGCTACCCTGTGGGAGCCCTCGTTCTGCAACAATACCCCTCTCGCCTGATCAGCACCAATAAACTTGTGGAGAGCATTGATCTAAATAATTAAATAAGCAGTTCAAACCCCCCCAGAAAGAATGCAGTCTACCCCTATCACCTCACGCTGTCTAGGACTTTATTTATTAACATTTTCTAATAAAGTAGTAAGCAGTGTGCTAGTACCCTTTGGTGACAAATTGTGGCTCCTTGTTTAACAGCATTAACTTGCACATTGGGTTCTGCCAGGGCTTGATTAGTTACTGCAGTTCTGGATCATGTCATCGCGCCTGCAATAGAGACTATATCCCTCGTGTGCCTGTGCTATTCCCATATGCAGCACAGTGCAGTGCATTCTAGGAGAAGCCCGGAACTACACAAGGGCTGTTGACTGCAGACGTCTATCATCTGCTGCCTCTATCACTCCACAGGCCTTATCTGGGCCATCTGTCTGTGCCATCGGCATGGAAACCACTTCCAGACCAGGTGAACCGCACAGAACCACAGGAGCCTGTTTCTCACGTCAGCTCGGGCTGAGCAGTGAACACACACTGCACAAGACAAGCTGCACATTTCCACTCTACTGCTGATAAGCCTGGATTTATTCCATTGAGTAAGGCCACAATGGATGTTATTGACGTGCTTTCTGTAATTGTGAATGAATGAATGAATAATAATAATAATATTAATAATAATAATTATAATAATAATAATAATAATAATAATAATACAATTAGCTTTATTAATAATTTTACTATTAATAATAATATTACCCTTTACCCTTTAATATTACCCTTTTCTATACATTTACTATAATTTACCATGTTTTTTTAATATGCTTTACCATACCTCTCTGTGCTTTACAATGCTTGCCTATGCTTTACCATTTCTCTCTGTGCTTTACAATGCTTGCCTATGCTTTACCAGACCTCTCTGTGCTTTACAATGCTTCCCTATGCTTTACCATACCTCTCTGTGCTTTACAATGCTTGCCTATGCTTTACCATACCTCTCCGAGCTTTACAATGCTTCCCTAAGCTTTATCATACCTCTCTGTGCTTTACAATGCTTCCCTATGCTTTACCAGACCTCTCTGTGCTTTACAATGCTTCCCTATGCTTTACCAGACCTCTCTGTGCTTTACAATGCTTGCCTATGCTTTACCAGACCTCTCTGTGCTTTACAATGCTGGTCTATGCTTTACCATATCTCTGTGCTTTACAATGCTTCCCTATGCTTTACCAGACCTCTGTGCTTTACCATGCTTGCCTATGCTTTACCAGACCTCCACTTTGCTTTGCTTTTACAATTGTAAACTTTTATAAGGGAACTTGATTGAACTCTAAAAAATTATAGATGATATTATAGATAAACCCAAGAGACTACTTCAGTTTTAGCACAGACAGTAGAAGTAAGTTTAGAGAGAATGTGGGAAGCACTTTTTTTTTTTTTTACACAGAGTTCTGATTCTAATACCAGCAATAGATTTGTATAACTTAACAAAAAAAAAAAAAAAAAAAAATATAATAACTGCATCATTATATCAGCCAAAATATAGAGATCACAATGCAGTACACAACACTTTCTGGAAGGGTCTCCCAAAGGGTTGAGCAAAAATGTTACCTTGAGGCCAGCAGAGAAGCCCAGAGCATTATTACCACAATATAACAGTACTGCAGTAGAACGCAAATACAGTATAATTAGACAAACTCATAGCGGTGGACAAGCTAGCAAGCCTGACTGCAGAGAAATGCTAGTCAAAGAATCCCTCAAATCTTAAAGAGCGTTTCTTTATTATCCGAGCAACAGAATTCCTCACTCAGCTTTCTTTAATCCCAGGGTAGAGCAGAATCCCTCCCCACTCCACTGGGATCGCACATCGGCTCAGGAACTAATTGTCTTCAGATTCCACGGGAACAGTTCACAGTACAGGCAGGAGGTCACTATGTTTTTAAAACTTACTGCATCAAATCCCAGTGCTGGGACCAATGACTGCAAATCAATACTGCCTTTCACTGGCTCAGCACTTTAAAATTCCCCAGTTTTACAAAAAAATCTGCCCTGTCCGGATTACTGCTCAAAGTTTTTTATTAAAGCTTTTTATATCAAGCGTAATGGTTTCTTGTTGCCTCTTTTTTTTGTTATCCATCTGGAATTGCTTTGTGTCAGGTAGTCTCATCAGCTATATATTATAAATTAATATAGTTTCAGAGTTTCTGGAAGATACTTGATTTTCATCCCACTCAAGATAACAGCAGCCAGTAAACACACTCATGAGAAGTAGTGACCTCTAGTGGCGTAAACTTGTATTGCACAGCAGCCTATACGGTAGTCTAGATTTAGAATGATATTACTAAACGGAAGAGGTGCTGTTAGTTTTCTGCCATTGACTGCTTCCACATTTCTAGTCTGAAATATTTTTTTTTGGATCTGCAATAAGCAACCTATTTCCGAATCAAATATGGGACAGGCAATAATCAAGAACCGCTTCCAAGTACAATTGAAAAACATGCATGTGCTGTAATACAATCTGAACACGAGGCTCCAAATCGGTCAGCAGAGCGAAACATTGATCACTGAATTGTCACTTTCCTACTCGTGATACTCGAGTCGCTCTCAAATGTGTTTTAAGAAGAAACCGAGTGAACAATAAGCGCTCAGCCCCTTCGGGGGTTAAAGGAATCGGCACGACTCAGAAAAGAAGCTGCAAGCTCCTTTAGCCCGACTTATAGCTCGTGGTCGCCACCTGTTGGCTAATGAAAGTCAAATATTTAAAACTGAAGGAATGTGTGTGTGTGTGTGTTTTTTTTTTTTTTTAAATCCTATTATTTATTTATTTATTTAAATAGACACATTAAAAAAAGTGTATATACCGCTATGTAGCTTATTAGAATGTTTATCAGAGAAATTTGTGAGACTTGACCTTTCAAAAAGTTCTACTGCTGTTGCCTAGCAACCCCATCCACAAGACGTGTCTAATAAGCCAATAAACTTCATTCAATTGAATGAGCAGATTCTCAATCAATCAGCCACACCTGGTACAGAAATAAACACACCTAGTTAGAACTAGGACCTTACAGTCAACCCTTTACTTGCACAATCAAATTAGAGTCAAGCTATCCATGTGAGGAATCGATTTATCTATTTTATAATGCATACACCCTATACATAATGTATATGTGAATTAAATCAAAAGAGTTAAATAGTTCACTGTGATATTCCATACCCATTATAGGTTGCTATAACAACGTCTCACCCCCAAAGACGCAGCACAAGGAGGTTCAGTGACTTCTTCAGCCTCACAGTGAGTGAGCTGGGATATGAACCTCCTGGTTACAAGCCTGTTTTCTTTAATAGCTACTCAGTCCTGCAGAAATGCTCAGCGTTAAAACAAACACTGAGCATAACAGCTGGGAAATAAACTTCAGGGGTCAAGCAGTGTGACTGTTGACTGAGCTGGAATTCAGATCCTTCAGTACCTCCCCTGCTCTAACCACTAGGCTACACCAAATACAAAAAGATATATACTGTTGATTCCCAGCTACAGGCTCTACTCTTGTCTGTGGAGATAAACGCATACCAGTACTTACTTAATGAAAAGCCATGCTTTATTAAATACATTCCATTTAAATTCAGTTCTAAAAATAGAAAACTTAATCCAGCACTTTCCATGCAAGCACCGTAATTGTAATCAGTATGGAATGCTGAGGCCCGAGTCCAAGATTCAAAACGAAGATCTCAGTTTTATTAAATATTGTTAAGTGCTCCAAATAATAAGAATCAGACAACTTTGAAAAAAAAAAAAGAAATCTTGTTTTTTTTTTCAACCATTTGTCAATAACAGTACTTGCAAAATCAATCTTATATTACAAATATTGCATTATAAATCATAATATTTTATTATAAATTACAGTATTTGCTATTTCGCTTTTACAACTTTTTACCAAAGTTCAAAACCTAGCGAATTGTAATAAAGCACAGTGAATAGGTAAGCATTGTAAAGTACAGAGAGTTATGGTACTAAAACTATAGTTTAAAAAACTATGACAAACAATTGTAAATCTATTTTAGGGAAACTGCAAAACTGTCCTGCAAATGTACTTGTTTGTTCTGTGCACAAACAAGTAAGCCAGTTCTAGGCCTCTGCTAGAAACTCAGTATTTTATTATAGGGCTTTACAAAATAGGTTACAATTGGAGATTAAAATTGAAACGTAGCCTTAAATCTTGCATGGCTACAATCATTCGGGTCTCCTGTGCAGCATTCAAACGCCATGCTTGCTTGAACTCTTTATAACTGCACCTGCCTCCGTCAGCCCCTCCCATCGCCTTCTCTTATTGGCTGAACAGAGACGCCCCGCCCCTCCAGGGTTCCACGCCCCAGTCTTATTGGCCAAACTTTTTTTTTTCAACTTTAAAACCCACTTCTTTTCTTTCTATTAAAAAACAAACAACAACAAAAAAAAACTTCAAATAGGATTTTTTTTTTTTTTTTTTTCCTAAATGCTTTGACCGCCTTAATCGCAAAGACCACATCAGTGCTTTGAACATTAAACATGAGAAGAATGTTTTAATCTTTACACTGTAGCCTCAAAACCAGTCACTGATCAGGAAAGGGCTTCATTTGGGATCATTTTAAAGTACTATATATATATATATTTTTTTGTTTTGTTATTTTTGTTTGTTTTACTTATTAAAATGTATTTGCTGTAAACGAGTTGCTAAAATAGAGCCGTGTTGATTATACTTCAAATGCGTTAAAAACACCAGCGATACAAACTCACCACAAGACAAAATGTTAATCAGACTCTCACCTTTTTCCGTTTTGGTCACCTTTCTGCTTATTTTTCACCTGTCCCAATGTGTGGATTTAAAAGCTGCGAATAATGCAACGGGAGAAACCAACGAGCAGAATCGCCGGGAAGTAGGCAAAGCTTTGCCCAAGCAAGAGAGCGTTTCTTTGGCTACACAGCTGTCTGGCGCTCCGAAAGAGAGCGTTGCCAAAACTAGGCAGAAGACCAATACCCCAAAGATCAGAGCGCTTGGAAAAGCGGGCAAAGTTGCAATAAATTCAACTGAAAAAGCCAAGACATTAACCGGGTAAGCAGGAATTAATCCACATTTGAAAGCAAATACATTATGCATAATAGTTTTATATTATTATGGTTAAAGTTAGCCATGTTACTAACGTGTTTATGGCATTGCATATATATATACTATGGTTTAATGTATAGCATCTAAATTAAGTGACAAGTAACTCGCTATGTTAATAATACGTATGTATATGTTTATATCTCTAAAGGTTAACATTCGCGTCTTAATTGACTTTTTGTAAATATTACAACTTAATTTTTGGATCGTAAAAATATTTAAAATATTATAAATTTTATATATATATATATATATATATAATATATATATAATATATATATATATATATATATATATATATATATATATATATATATAGACACACACACACACACACACACACACACACACACACACCAGACGAGGAGAAAGGAAAATAAATTCAATTTTGCATCAGTTTTGTTTGGGAAGTTAAACGACACCTTGTTTAAAAGGGGAAATGAAAATCAGCCTGGCCGGTGGCACATTATGGGATCCGCTTAATGATTCTGGATCACATAATAATGTGTAGTCCAATTGGATGCTTTTCAATTCTGGGTTTGGAAAAAAAAAAAAAAAAAAAAAATCAATTAAATGATTTTAAATGGATGCCAGATTTCACTCGCTGATCAGTTTACACCGATCCATTTATATAGAGTTATATTATTGATTTAAATTAATTCAATCAAAAGAAAACCCCGTTATTACAACTATAGTTGTTCACGCAGAAAACGCCTCTGCTCTTGGCGCAGCAAGTTCATTCTAGCTGGTAAAATGCATTGAGAATGTACAGCGCTGTGTGTAAGGTACAGTATGTGAAGAAGCTGTTGTAAGGAGTGAACAGTTTGCACACGCTGGGGGTGTAGAGATGTACAGGATAATAATCTGTTGAGTACAGCATAAGGATTTGCAACTTCGCTACATATAAAATACTTGATAATTCCTACCTCAGTCTTTTTTTTTTTTTTTTTTTTTTATTCAGTTTTTTTGAGTACATTTAGTTTTGTGAAACCTGGATCTCATGTGAACGCACTTGGCTTGGTTCAGCACTCACCCTGCAGCGCGTCATAATGCGGACTCCTTGGCCTGCTTCTGAAACAGCCCTGTTGAGGAATGTTTTAGGGGAATAAATGGTCTGTCTGTCAGTCAGTAGGGAGTTTTTAGGGTTTTTTTTTTTCTCAGCTTCACAGAAAAACTACCCCCCTCCGTCTGCTTGATGGAAGCGTGCCATATACTCTACACGAATCTGTTAAAAATTAAAAGGATGCATTGTCAACAAGATTTATGTCCGCACAGCTGAATCTTTGCACGTAGACTACGACTAAAGGAGACTTTTATAGGACTTTGAATCATTTGATTTTCAAGCTAAACCGTGAAGTCAAACCGTTGGCATGGCCTTTCCATAGAGACAGTATTGAGGTCAGTATGCATGTGGCATACCTCATTGGGTAAAAGCGCTGTTATATTATAATTAATTTCCAATCAGACAATGTTAATGTAACATTTTTGTTCTGCAGAATTCGATGTAAGGTATATGCAAGCACGAAACAAACAAAAACGTCTTTAGCTGACCGTCCAGTGTTTGCAACCCTGTAAAAATTCAGGAGTCTCATGAAACGTCTCCACAATAAAACATGACACGTGAGAATGCCGGGGTGTCATCATCATCTACGTGCTTATCTTTGTGAGAAGTTAAAGAATAAGGACAACAGCTATGCATTTACAGTCCACTGTTCATGCCTTCACTAACCAAACAGCCCTTGTCGTTTTGAAGGAGCGTTGGAAAATTCAGTTTACCTCCTGCAAAGGGTGGAATGTTTAACACGCAGAGAGAAGCGGGAGTGTTGGTCTTGAACGTCTAACAGCGATAATTCAGGGGCAGTATCTCGCAAATATATATATATATATATATATATATCATATATATATATTATATATATATATATATATACTGTATATATATAAAAAGATTTTCTAAACTTTGAATATAGAGAGACTTGAAGTTGCGATGTCTGGACCAGTTCAACTCTGAGGATATATATATATATATATATATATATCCTACAGAGTTTCAAAGTTAAGTGGTCTCGTAGTAGCGTTGCACTTCAGAGAGATATTTCAAAGTTTAGAAACTGTTTTGAAATTTAAAAAAAAGTTGAGTGAAAAGGCAGTGAAAAGTCTGTTGAAGCTGCTTAGGGAAAGTAATGATTTGTGTTGTAGAAAGCTGTAACATTTTATCATTCACTTATAGACACCCCCTACTAACTTAGACTTGTTTAACTCTCTTATGGGACCAGAGTTTGGGAGTTTGCACCTCCTTTGTGATACATCATTTCCTAAGTGACTGTACCCTCTAAGACCCTTAGGTATTTAACATTTCTCCCCTGATATAAATGCCATGGTTTATACATGCCATGTGTACAGCAGGCTGTCAGAAGGTTCGACACATTTATTGTTGATTTGTTTATTAGTCTGATGCACATTTATTACTATTTTCCTCAAGTCAAAGCATATACTGAATTCTAAGTCATGTTAAATAAATACCACCACATATGGCTAGGCTTACACATAATGGTGAACACTTAAAAAAAAAAAAAAAAAAAAAAAAAGTTCTATTTGTGAATAGTTAAGGTGAGGGGGTTTCATATAAAACTCTGGTAGTAATTAAGCAAATCCCCTTACAACCAGAAAACAATATGTTCACAGCTTGGCGTCTTAAATATTAGTTCTCAAATGGAAGACGCTGGAAAGCCGACACTGAATGACAGTTTAGAGGAATGTTGATACTCGTATAATTGCCTTTAAGAATTTAGGTGTTTAATAAACCCACTCATTAATGTGTTGATTTCAAAACAAACGGTCCTTCCCTCGCCTTTACAATCGAGTCCCAGTCAATGACAGCTAAGTGTTTTAAAGTACATTTTTTCTGTCACCCGGGGCACTTACATTTTTGCTGCAACACTGTACTGAAAATATTCAGTACAGCAGTAAAAATTCACTTTTAAACGGCATGGGACATTGTCTGTGGTTCATTATTCTCAAAGTCGTTTTTAACACCAGTCAAGAAGACAGACTTGTGAGAAGTATGACAAAACAGCCAATTTAGCTATAGGGATGCTGTAGTGGTCTGGGGGCCATACAGTAGCCTTTGGAATTGTTTGTGGAAATTGATCACGCCTTGACAGCTACCAAGAGAAAGCCAATATTTATCGATGGCCTATAATGGTTAAAGACAACTCTGATAAGAAAACACATATCGGAATGTTGCGAGTGCACAATTAGAATCGTTTCCTTTATACAAATTCTGAAGGAGTCGATTAATCTAAGTCTCAACCCTGCCACTGTTTGAATTCAACCAGATGTTTAAAACCTTTGTGACCTAAAAGGCTACCAGTCATGTCTTCTCACAAAGTTCAGCTGATGCACCATGCAAACACATTTGTTCTCTGTGGTATTTCTTACTGATGTGCACAAAAGGTATCTTATAATGAGGAAGAGGGATAGCATTTTTGTTTCTAGAAGAAATGTATTGCCCTTGATTTACAGCAGTTCCCATATTTGCTTCAAGTTCTCATCTGCTTGTGGGTTTGGTGCCTTATTTTTGGTGGCGGTAGCTGCATGCCCCCTTTTGCCTGGCCTAACTTAATCTTCAGGTTTGAACAATGCCAGTGGCGGGCCGACTAATCTGATGAACAGGAGCGACGACACCATTGTTGTTCAGAACGCTAGTTGTTTGGCGTCTCTCCATTTGAGGTGGAAAAAAAACATAGTAATGCTGCATCCTAAAATGTTTAATTACAGTATCCTTTTGTCATTCAGTTCATGAAACAGGAAAACATTTTTTTTTTTTTTTAATGGAGTTCTTTTTTTAAACAAATACTTTTTTTTTTTTTTTTTTTTAAATATAGATCACCATTTGCAAACTGTATAATTCTCACCTGTCAGACAAAAAGGTACTGGATCCATTAGGGTGACAGAGTTGCAGGGGGGAACAGATTAATGGGTGCGCCTGGGTGTACCCGCTGAACTTGGAGAGAAGACGTATTTAAGTGCCCTGTTGAATCCGCAGGGGAGCTTTCAACTTTTACAAAGCCACCAGTGATGACTGAAGCAAAAACAAGGTACACAGTGATTCTAAACTATATGAACACATAAGTAAAGATAACTGGACTATTTAAGTTACACTGTTTACCTAAACAAAGTTTTACAAAGTATTACAACGTTTTTTTTTTTTCCTATAATGTCAAATCCGAAGAAGCTGGATATAGATGAGAGGATGCTGGTATTTCCTGGATCAACACAGAAAGAAATGGTTATAAGGTTTAATCGTGCCAGCTATTACAGAGATTATCAGTTGAATAATGGTACATCTGCACCGTTGAGTTTAAACGGTAAATGTACTTGGTAATCCGAACTCGTTTGCACAGCAGGGATTTACAGAATCTCTTTATATCTTAGTACACTAAATGACAAACGTTCACGACTACTGAGCGGTCTACTGATAGGGGAAGACGATGGCTGCAGAGGACTTCTGAAAGATAATGACTCTCCTCCTAGCAGCTGATCAGTTAATAATGCTGACATCAGCATAAGAGCCTAACTTGCCTCTCGACCACTGAGCTGGCTCTTCAGGTGAATGGTAGAGACGTTCATCTTTGAACCGGATGGTGTGATGTTCCTGTCCAGCCCTCGCTTTCCTATTTGTTTCAGTGGGCTGAGATGTCAATTCAATACAACACACAAGAACCTAAATGCAGAATGGGGGACCACTTTGAGATGTAATGCTACAAGAAGTAACTTCACTTCAAGGATAAGTGCATTTAACGGGAACAGCAAACCTGCTCGAACAAACTGCAGCAAGCAAAGAAACTAGAACTTGATCCAGGCATTTAGGAAATATTTCATGGTTCTGGGATATTAGATTACAACCCTATAGGCTTCCACTTCTGATTGTCATTAGACCCGAAGTGGTTATACAGTCCACTGTGGATTTATAAGGAACAAACTGTCCTGTGTGAAAAACACTGGTCCTGTACTTTGTCCATAAACATCTGCACCTACCTACCACAATCCTGGTGCTTCCTGATGTTAGAGTGAGTCGATGTTATTTTCAGGCTTAAACAATAAGCATGGAGCTGAAGTCTGCATAGGAATAGATCAGTTTGGTGCTTAATATGAACAAGCATGTCTGTGACATTCATCCTCCGCCACAGCTGTGAGTACACATTTAGAGTATCAGTAACAGGGAAAATAACCGTTATCTACAACCATTGTGCATGGAAATGTAAAAGTATAACCCATAGATACATTGCGCTATATAACCCCTGTTACATTGGGACAGACGAAGGTATATTGATGAATGTATATGCAGCTCTACTATATCCCTGGGATAATACATGTGTAATATATCATATTAGTTGAGGCAGCCATCCATACCTCTGCATGTACACAGTATTTCACACTTAGAGTTCTACTGCTATACCCAGAGAGATGGTTATCAATGTATGATGAAACTTGCCAAGGGCCGTCTTTTGAAGAGTTATGGGAAGCATCCCAATCTGTTTTGGGATGTGTGAAGGTTATTAATGTTTACTTGCTGTTACTGACTCACTTGTACTAAACAGTAATCATATGAAGTTAAAAGATTTCCTTTTACTGTAAATAGCACCTTTCGGGAATATTTTACACACGGGCGAAATTCGAAGGCTCCTATTTGCAGAGAAAATCCCCACCGCAATGCTTGGATGAAGAGCTATCGTGCAGAGAAAACCACTGGGGTCTGGTGAAGCATTCAGCTGCTCGCGCACTTGGGAGCTGTGTTTGTGTTCCATCCCTCATTTGTTTTTAACAGTAGGAATTCTGTCTCAAAGTCAAAATAAACACCCATCCACGTTCCCCAGGGACCGCAGAAGTGGCGCACTCTGCAGTGGGTAAAGGGAAGCACTTTCACAGTAAGTGAAGCGCAATATGGGTATGTTTATATAAAGGATATTCTGGCATTAAGAATGGGAACTAGGATAGTGCACTGTACTCC
Organism: Polyodon spathula; assembly: GCF_017654505.1. Classification (NCBI taxonomy): domain Eukaryota; kingdom Metazoa; phylum Chordata; class Actinopteri; order Acipenseriformes; family Polyodontidae; genus Polyodon; species Polyodon spathula. Next base: position 1,675,982 of record NC_054573.1, on the reverse strand, counting down.
TGCAGCAGGACTTCAAGTGCTTAGCTTGGCAGAAAGAGAGCTGGTTGGGTGTTTTTTTTCGGTACTCCCAGTGAAATATGATTGCTGCCCTGTTTAATACTGCATGCCTATCTATCATATAACTTTTCAGGTTTTAAAAACTCTGCATTGATGGTTTTATTAGAGTTTTTCACAAAACACTCTTCCCCCCTTTAAGCTTGGCGATCGGCTGCAGACAATCTATGAGATCTGGGTCACCCATGTAACAGGGTGGAGGCTGGGCGTGAAACGGTGCCCTCTCACCCCACAAGCAAGCATCTTATCCACAATGCAAAAGAGTTGGGCTCCAGTGCATTCATGGTTTTAAGCTTTAACCAGCATCACAGATATTCAATAATGATGGAGAAATCTGTAAAACAGATGAGAAAACGGGACTCGAGTTTACAGAAAGACTAATAGTCTTTTCACCCGTATCCCAAAATCTGGCTTCAAATAGCGCAGAAAGATGTACCAACTGAGCGTGAAAGAGATTTTTTTTTTATAGAGCAGCCCCGATGGAATGTGTTTTAGGGGAGGAGGTTGATGTCGCGAGAGGGATTTATCATTGTTTTCCTTCAAATACAGAGGCTGTTTATATTTCCCTTGCTTCAACAGGGTATAAATTATAGGGTTCTTTAAGAGCCACTCAGATCCACTGGTTTTGATCTTAGACTGGCGATGAGAATGTGGGGAGTTTTCCGATCCCTGTCCCTCCGTGGTTGAGTGGGTCATTGACCTCTGGTTATTGTCTGAGCAAGCGGCTGACCTACTTTTGTACGTGAAGGCAGTGGAATCTAACCTTTTAACCGTTAACCTTTCATGTGTTCCATTATCATCCTTTGTGAAGTTCTATTGCTGTTTCTGTCCGTTTCTAGTGATGGATGTTGGGGCTTTTCAAAGTTGCTGAGGGGATAGCTGGCCTGGAAAGAAAGAAAGAAAGAGAAAGAGAGAAAGAAAGAAAGACTAATTCTCTCTTCTTTTGTCCAAAGAGCAGGGATAGCCAAATCACAAACCAGATAAACTTCCCTACAGAAAAGACATTTAAAAAGATTTCCCCTAGGGTAGACACGACTGGAGGGACTGCCCTTTCTCTCAGAGAGGGAGGGAGCCGTTCAGTCTCTATGCTTCAAGCCTGCTCTGGACTGGGGGGACCACATTTTCTCTTAGGGGTTGAGGGAGGAGGCAGTTCAGTCTCCATTCATCTGCCCTGGACTGTAGGGAGTACACTTTCTCTCAAGGCGAGAGGGAGCAGGTTAGACTTCATGGCTTAAGCCTACCCCAAATAATGCTTATTCTAAGAGGCTGAGGAAGGCTAAGGCATTAACTCACTGCTCCACCTATACCCCTTATTGCTAGGAACTGAAAGGGATGAAAGCAAATGAAATTGCAAACTTGGTACTGCAATGTATTGCCAGCGTGTATTGGTTGCTCATGCCATTGTGTAGAATCTGAAGTAGCAATTTACTAGACAATACGATCCAATAGGTAGTGCATTTGCATAGATCACCAATCGAAGACATATATTAGATCCACTGTGATCCATTAAGAGCCACAGTGTAGCAATGGCAGCAATCCTTATGCTGCCATGGTCCCATGCTCTGGAACCACTGCACTGTCATTGTAGTGCCACTGTTTATGCCACTGCACATCATTTGGAAGCTGATACAACAGCTTGCAGTCCTGTTTCACATAAATATTGCTGCATTTGAAGTGGAAGTGTTGTATTGAACAGTCACCTGATTTTGATTAGTATAGAATCGGACTGGTTGCTTCCCATGTGTTTGTGATCAACCTTTTAGTTTAAGAAGAAAAACGGCTGTGTGCTTTTGATCCGCATTTTGAATGGGCTATATTTTATACAACGGTTCGACACAACAGAATGACCTGGGTTACCTTGACGCATGACATCCAGTGGAGCAGTGAACATGTAAAAAAGTAACAATGTTTTTAAAAACTGTATTTTTTTTTAAACAGATCTTCTTTTATAAAAAATAATAATACAAAAAAAAAAAAAAAAAAAAAAGATCTTAAACGCCAAAAAAGCAGGACCAGTGATATTGCTGATAATGCAAGAAAAGGGTTTGGATTGCGTTTTAAAACCTTTGACAGGTGACACATTCTGACACCATGCCTAGTAGGATAGCCTTTTTGGTGAGCATCATTTATGCAACAGAAACAGAATTAGGTTTTGGTAACATTTGATCTAATATAATTTCTATATACGTCCAGTGCTGGTGCTGCTATATTAAACAAAAAATTGTTAACATGCTATCAGAAATGTACAGACATCTTGTTTTCGTGCGTACGTGCACCTTTGAGAAAGATGAAAGACACATACCTAAACAAGAAGGACTTTTAGTCAAAAATAATTTTATAGAGTTTCTTTTATAATTTCAGAATGTGTCGCCTCTGGAGTGCCCTATAGTTTGTGATAAAGAATGCACTGTTAAATGCACTGATGTCAAATTATTTCACTTGCACCATTTAATTATACCGTACCTCTCTGTGCTTTACCATGCTACCGATATGCAGGGCTGCCCTTTGCTGTGCTTTCCCAATTGTATATTTTCTGAAAAAGGGAACGCTTAAGCCGACCCCGTCTCTCACTTGCAGCAAAACAATAAACCCACAAAACTGTAACTAATTAGAACCCCCCCCCCCCAACAAAGGGAGTGAGGGCAGTCGTTTGTACTCATCCCTTCTAACTTTGAAGTAGGATTTCAGCCTGGGTTTGTGTTGGGTCGCTAATTGCCTTTTCTCCCAGAAGCTCTAAATAAATAACCCTCTTTTTTACGAAGCGGCCCCCATTTATAAATAGGCCTGCTTTGTATACCCTTTATGTTACCTTTCAAAAGGGGCATCTATATAGGGTTACTATATGACTCCACGTACATTAGGACAGTTAGGGACAGTTCAGGTTTTTCAACTCGCATTGCAGTGCATTCTGGTACGTTTTACCTGTCTCAGGTACCTTTCGCGGCAGGACAGCACTTACCAGAATGCATTGGGGTGCAAGTTGAAAAGCTGTTCTAGTGTACATGGAGTCATTTGATAACCCTAGCCTGAACGCCTGACTAGTTATGTAACGTAGCATGTATCCAAGTATTCAGCGCTGCTGCCTTGCTATTGAAGATCGCTGACGACCATCCCTTACCAAACAATCTCCAGTGGACAGAGAGTGGCGCTATAAGGGCAACATAACAGATAGGTTATGAAGGAGCAGTAGTATAGTAGGCAGCTACAATGGTACAGTATGAGACTGCTGGTAGAAGAACCGTTCCAGTGGTATGAACAACCAACACACACTGGCAATCCCTTGCTGTACCAGACAAAGTCTGAGATATTCTTTCAACCTGCTGAGTTACCATTGCTTGTAATGCTTCGTGTTGCTTGAAGTTAACACTGGTATTAGAATAGGATCTGGACTGTTCAATTTGAACATTTTCTGCAAGGGTGTGTAGCTGTCTCTCCCACATATTAAAACTGTGTACATTCCTCCTTAAAGCCTAGCCTGCATCCATTATGTGGACAGGATTCAGGGTTTGTGACAGGTTGCTCATGCATGCATTGGTAAGTATTTGAATGCAGTTTGTGTGTATTGTATTTCTAATGTTACCTTTCTTGCAGCCCCCATGTGTGTGGCTCTAGATGTTGTTCTGGATGGCGCCTGGCTCCCAAGACCAAGAAATGCACCAAACGTGAGTCTCTAATTCACCTTCCAAACCACTGAAAAACAACCTTGCAATGCGGCAAAGTGAATCCGTCTTTGGGGTTCACAGTTAGGGTTACCAGATTTCCAGCGTGAAAAATATAATAATTCTCAAAATCGGGCTCTTTGTGAGTGAAGCAGTTCATTTTGTATTTCTTTTTTGGTTTCACACTTGAAATCCATCTCATTGTGTGGTAATGCATATGACGACATCTGCCAGTTGTGCTGAAAAATTGCAGTTTGCCCTTTGCCAAATTCCAGAGTGCCCGAGTTTCTCTTTTGTCCAACAAATAAAATACAATAAGCCCCTCTCTGCCCTGTGATTCAGAGACAGAGAGGCAGGGAAAGGGAAAGGGAGCCGAAGTTGAGTTTCACTTACAGTAAAAAGGGGAAGGATATCAAGTGTCGCCACAGTCAAGCTACCGGCAAAAATCGCCTCACATGGCGGGGGGGGGGGGGGGGAGAAAATTCCATCCCCATTATTATTATTATTATTGGTCAGCATCCATGCCAATGTGTGATGAACCAGAACAAGTCTCACTTGCAGGACCAGCTCTGAATTTCAGCCCCCACTCTGATACAGACAATTTTGGTTTCTATACTCTTAGAAAATACCTTGCAGCCAGCGGCCGGAAAGCCGGAAGAATAGTGAAGGGATGGGGTTTGAGTTTTTGGGGGGGGGGGGGGTCATAATTCACATATTCTCATCTCACAAGGGAAAGTCCTGCCCCTCTTGCTAAAAGCTAGTAGAACGCGAGTCCCAATTCTCTCGTGCTGCATTCCATCCAGGCTAATGATGGAGGAGTAATTTATAGATCTCAAGTTGCCACTGAGTTACTGCTGCCACTGTTCTGCTTTCTCCTGTTACTGTTTGTACAGTTGTGCCCTGATCCTGTTTCAGAGGATCTGATAGAGCTGGATTCTCAAAGCTTTAACTCATAACAAAAACAAATGGAGATACTTTCCTGTGAACTTGTTAACAAATTATAGAGGTTAAGCAAAGTTTTTTAACCTGCAGCTATAGCCAAAAGTTTTCTAACGCCCTAAGAATGAACTAATCATAAAGTCAGCTGAAACCTACTGAATAATGTTACGGTAACAATTACATCACGAAAAAAAAAAACTGTAACATTTCAAAATCTAACATGAAATACTGTACTACTGTTATGGCTTCCGGTAGACTTTTGTAGTTTCTTTGATTACATGAAAAAATTCTATGTGATGCAAAACTTTGATATCCAACGATGAGAGACAGAGAGAGAGACATGTTTACAACATTTTAGATTTATGTCTCATTTCAGCAGGGTTCTGCCCTGGCGCATCCAGGTCGTGACCTAGGAAGCACTTAAAGCTCCAGACACCCAAGCAGTGTAGTGATTGGGTTACCATGAGGTCACCTTAGATGTTCATAGTGACCCCTGGCAAGTGGTGGAGTCGGCCCTAAACTTTTTTCGTGCATTGGTGAAACTTTTCGTGCATATGAGAAAAATGGCGATCCTCCTGAGTTAAAGGGTTTTTAAGGAGTTTAACAGACTGTTCTGGTCTTTATTCTGGTCTGAAGACATGACTATCCCACTGCACCATCTTTGCTCAGGACTGACTACATTGCCTGTCTATATAGTATGAGTCTGGACACTCTCATGGTAATCAGTTTTTAGTCCTTCACCTGAGCCAGGCACCCTCAAGGGTTGTATGGGCATGGAGAGATGTATGTCTCAGGGATTGAAATAAGACTCTGCTTGCACAGCAGTTTGATCCATTCATCGTTTTACACACAAGAAACATTTGAGCTTGTTACATATACACTGTGGCTAATCAAGCTTGTATTAAAACCTGGAATGGATGCAACCACTATGCAATAGAAGCCTTATTTCCATCCCTGTGTCTTCAAATGCGTGACAGTTCTCCTGGAAGCAGGGATTGCTGTCTTTTTGTGTTGGGTGTTTTGGGTTCTGGTTTGATATGACTGCTGGGATATTTACAGGCAGATCCTGAAACAATCCCCCAGGGCGATGTGGAAACAAGACACCCAGAAACATGATATCCAAGACTGAGTGCAGTTTGCTGTGTTCGGAAGTGCATGCCAGCATTTAGGAAAACTCTCTAAAACAGGGGTTCCTAGTCCTGGTCCTGAGGACCCACTGTGTCTTCTGGTTTTCATTCCAACTGAGTTAATTAGTTTAACCCTTAATTGAACAGTTCATTAGCTTAATTAACCCCTTTTTAATTGTTTTCAGCTTTGAAACAGTTGGGAGGTTTCAAGTTAACAGTCTATTTAACATAAACTGTGCTCTTAATAGCTCTTGGATATAGAATGTATTCACAGAGCAGAGTTATTCTCTGGTCACTGCATGTACAGCTGGAGCATGCTAACCTTGCTATGCACACTGCGCTTTGCAACACAGATATGTTTTAGTAGGACAGCTTCTCGAACCTCATCGAGTTCACATAAACAGAAAAAAAAACATTGACTGAAGATGACGTAAAGAAAATAAACGGGATCCATTAAAGGAAGGAGTTTGCGAGTAGGACTATGTATCACATATAAATCCAGGCAATGCGCAGACCAGGTTTTCAACATCATTGCCTGAATTAAATGTGGCCGTTCAAACTAAGTTCCCGTTGAAAGGGATCTTCGCACCCCTTGTAAAATAACGCTGCATGAAGCGTGCCCAGAGACGGCACTGCAATGGTAAGTACCACGATTCGCTGGCAATTCCCTCTCTTCCGTGTGTCGGAGAGGTATGCGATTCTGAAAAGTCCACCGGTAGAATGATCCCAGTGAGCCGTGCTGGAGACGTCAGCCTTCACTTGAACCTCATCCAAACACTCCCACTTGTCCTGTCCAAATGCTTTTTGAAATTCCAACGAGAGTGCAAATGTAGTGTAAGAATTTTGGAAGAGATTTATCAAAGCTTTTTGTTTTCCCAAAAAAAAAAAAAAATTTTTTTAATGCAGGTTTCATATTTCTTAAATAAACACATTATAGTCAACATGGTAGCACTTTAAATTCAGAATGAATTCAATAATGAATTAACACCTCAATATCTTCTGCACTTCCCTTGAGTTATGAAGCAAAGCATTTTGAATTCAGCCCCCTCTTAATTCATGTGGATTTAAACCTTATGCCGTGTTTCTTTGTAGCAAATTATGTTGCTCACATGTATAAGGCTTGCTATCATACCCTCTTACTCACCCATCAGACTGCGAGGAGTGGTAACTCATGCATGGAATTATTTTTATTTGCTATGACCCCTTTAAATCTAAGTTAATAATCTGCACAAATACCTTTCAGTCTCTTCTGGTCTTTTTTTTCTTTTCTTTGGGAGAATAAGAGAACCCAGGTGGACACAGTCAACTAACAGTCAGATTTCCAGAGCACGACCCATTATTTAATTCTCTGTATAAACATCTAGAATTTCTGTTTATTTTGAAAGCAGGAAAAGGGTCTTGTGCCACCTTAAAGAAGCAAGCACACCTTGCAAATACTAAGCTAATGCATGCAATGCATGAATAAATAAAGATTGAAATATACAAAAGAACTGGAATCTCAGCCCATTGCAGTGAATGGAGAGGCAAGGTCTGGACACGAACCGCAAAACATACAGAATGTACCATTCAACTAAAGATCAAGTTCTGTAATCTCACGGTGATGTCAGTGCTATTCACTGATCAGCCACGAGGAGTCCTTACAAGGCTTTTAGTCAAAGTGTTTAGCAAAGAAATTGAACTACAGGTTTTGATTTGATCAACTATAAAAAAAATAAATAAATAAGAAAATGTAACTTTTAATGATAGCGACTAGCTGAGCGGATTTCTACTAAATGTGCAAATCTTAAGATATTGTTTTTTGAAACAGCTAAAAATAAGTGCTAAGAGCAGTGCTTTGTGAAACCGGTCCAGGGTTATTCCTTCGTACTGTAAAAACAAAAGACTCTTAAAAAATAAATAAACAAGATAATCCAGGGTATAGGTAATCAAATCAAACCCTAGGTTTCTTTTACTGTTGCTGGAGATCTGGAAGTCCCTAGCAGTGATGGAAGCGAGAGTTAGGGTTTTTGTATGATACATAGCTGGCACGGTCCTGTTTCAAACCAGTTTCCAATACAACACTAACATTACCTCACCTGTTTTCATATTAATTTTGGTGCTGATGTGATCACTTAGCTGCAAGGTTTTGTGTTGTTGTAATTTAACAGAATCAGTGAAACTACCTGATAAGTCCTTTTTTTTTTTTTTTAAAGAAAGGAACTGCATTGCTGGCTGTGTTTGCAGTAGAAGTTAACGGTTTCTTGCTGGCCACAGTTAGGGGGTTTTCTTCACTGAACACAGTTCTGTGGCGACTGCTTACTTACAAGATTACAAGAGGAGAGAGCTCGAGACTGCACGGATGGGTTCAGTTGTTAGTATTGGCAGAGTCTTTTTTCTTTATCTTAGGCTAAACAGAATCTAATGGAATTTACTGCTAGTATATTCTTGTCTTTGCTCAGTCAGGGTAACGTCACATTTTTCTTTTTCTGTCAGTTTTTCTTCAAGTATATGGAAAATTCACATACTTAATTCAATATGGTAACGTGACATTGTTCAGCAGGTTTTATTTGACTTTATGGAAAGCAAAATTAGTTCATTCTGCAGGGTGAGGCAAAACTTTTGGGCACAGCTGTAAATGTCTTTCTTTTCTCTCTCTCTCTCTCTCTCTCTTTCTCCACAGCTCAGTGTGCCCCCAGGTGTCTGAATGGGGGACTGTGTAAAAGGCCCCACATGTGTGTCTGCAAGACCGGCTTCGAGGGATCCAGGTGCGAGACAACCAGCACCTCCCAGGGACTGTCGACCCCAAGCCCCAGCTCCAACACTTCATCCCCGGGGGCTGTCCGGGCAGGCAGGGTGCACTCGGAGCCCAGGAGGGGCCCCGAGACACAGTCTCAGACCCCCGAGAAACATGGCACAGTGCGCTGGCATCCTTTGACGTGAGTCTTAGTATTTGTTATTATGTGTCTCGTCCCCATTACACCCTGTTAGCATTAGCTACACTTAAAACTTCGCGGAGTGTTAATCTCGCACTCACAACGACAAAGCATTCAAAAAATGTCCTACATAGACAGACTAAGTATGTTCATATCAGTGTTTTGTTTTTTTATTTACGTTTAATGACTTATAATATGTTTCTAAGTGTTCGGTGGCTGCCTCTTATCAAGTCGAGAGTGTACTTTCTCTTCCACTCTTTGTACCACTCGCTTCACTCTTGGGTTTTGGCAGGAGGTTCGAAGCCATTCCCAACTCTGATCTTTAAAATCAGAAGTTCGTCTTCATACTGCGATGGAAACAGTTCCACGTCTTCGGGAGTCGATGTGCAAAAGATTATTTTCCTGTACGTGTTCGAATCCTCGGAACAGCCAAATAAACAGAATCCAGAGAGCTTAAAGCTATGCAATGCTAGTGCTTTCTAGCAGAGGTACTGTTGTGCGGTGTAAAGTCCCTCAGCACACCTGTGTGTTTCACGAGTCTGGCTGTACAGTTCATACTGACATGTGTATTAAGTACCTCTGTTTTATCCACAGCTGCAGCAGCCTGGGTTACTGTGGGGTCAGCCGTCCTAACTCATGTGCCTTTACTACAAAAAGGTTTTTTTTTTTTTTTAAAGATCAAGAGCATGGGAGCAAGACAGAGCTACTTTGTTAAATCTGAGATTAGTTACTGAACTCTAGAAATCACTTTCATCCTGCCAAGTTCTGAAGCAGGCTACTGCTTTCAAGTCGGTCTGCAATCTCATGGAGTAAATTGGAGCAAGGCTGTGTTAGTAGCAGACCTGGGCTCAATCGCGTTGTCAATGGGCAAGTTGTAATTGATCGCAATTACGACATCATTTTAATTGTACAGCTATGGCTAAACGCCCCCCCCCCCCTCCGCCCGTCATAGTATGAACTAACTACTAACTAATTTACAAAGTGCAAAGTGTGGTTTAGCTTTCCTCTGTTCATTTAAAAGATCTGATACTTTTTCCAGTCAAAATATAATGACAAGCCCTGTCCTGTATTCTCCGGCTGAGTTATGAGCTTCTGCTTTGCACTCTGTGTAGCTTCATTCACATTAGAGTTCATTGTGAATGAGCAGCAGTTCTGTTTAACAACCAGAACAGACTTAATGGCTAAAACAGACACTGATATGGAAAGTTGAATGCTCCACTCGGGATGGGGGGGGGTGGGGTCTATCACACTGCGACAACTATCGGGGCAGAGAAGATCTGTCAGAACACCCTTCACTTATAGAGGAGGTGATCTCTTAGACAGATGTATAGAGAACTGTCTATTAGCTGTCTCTTTCCACACGGCAGTATAAACAGCTTGATTGGAAGCATAAAATAAATTGAGCCGAACCGAAGAATTAGCCAGCCAGCTGCTTGCCTGTAACAGTTTATTAGCGTTGTCAAACAGAGCGGCCCTTGATGCAGAGGGGGACGACAATCCCCCTCTTCTGTCATAAAAATGATAAAAAATACAGGGAGAGGGATGTATCATTGGAGCAGCGTTTGGGCTGTGGTGCATCAAGTAGTGCAATCAAGTAGTTTGAGCAGTCTTGGTTTGGAAGCACCCACCAACAGAGCGCCAACCACAGCCCGCTGTGAAAAACCTCGTGTGCTTTCTCGCTTACGATTGAAGCCCACGTGGCAGAGAGCAGATGCAGCTTTTTGAAATTACAGAACCCATCCCTGGGATTTTCATAAATTAGTCACGTGTGGGATTTTACAACAGCGTGCGATGCACATTGCAGGGGATTCTCAGAGCCATTCAACCAACCGTAACGATCCTTTACGACCTGGTTACAATGTCTTACAGTAACGTATCTAGTTCATTAGTGCCACCTCCTGGGTTGTACTCTGTAGAGTATCTCTCAGTTGCGAGGTGGGTGGAGAGCTGTGTAGACAAGCCTCGGATATATCTGGAATAGCATGGGTTAACTAGCGGGCCAAATAATAGAAGTAGCCAACTCTGTGACATGCATGTTATAGAACAAAACTGTGGTGCTAGGCTTGATCTGAAACATTTGGCTTATAAAATAATTGTGCTCTCTGTTTGTACCCACAGTCCGTGTCTGGACTCTCTATTCTGCTTTCTGTCTTTTAGATTAACATCAAACCAGCCTGCCCAGCTCGTCGCAGATCACAAGCGCCCATGTGTCCTCAATCGTGTAACAGTTATCTCTCTCTAAGGAACATTATGACAAGTTCAAAGCCACAACTTAGTCGGGGTTTAACTCCTCGTTTTCCTTTGAGAATTCCTATTACTTCACAAAACTATGCTCTTGACCTTTTATTGTTATGCTTTTTTGGCAGAGGACCAACGCATGGCGTTTTTCATCTTTAACCCTGCTTGTTTTTTTTTTTTTTAAGTGTTCTGTCTTGGCAAAGACACAGAGAGAAAGACCTTAAGAAAGGAAGTTTTTCATGTAGCCTGTTGTTACTATAATTCCGAGCCATTACTGTGAAGTTGAAGTATTCCTTTCATGTGCATTTTAAGCTCCTAAAACTCTCTGACTCACTTTTTCTTTCGCTGGCTCATGGAGGTGTGCCGTTCTAACAATATGAACACTAATAATGGTAACACATGAAAATAATCTCAGCAAATTCACAATGAATTCCGACTGAATATTATTACAGTCAGCACTCACATGTCCGACTCTGTACATTTTGACTCCAGTGACTGACAAGTATCTGAGTGTATCTGTGTGTCGTATATCTGAGTGCTGACTGTATTATTGTTAATGAGTCATTTAGCAGATGCTTTATCCAAAGCAACTTACACAGACTAGGGGGTGAACCATGCATCACAGCTGCTGCTGCAGTTTTGCGTCTCATCAGAAAGAATGACACCTGAATATCTTCTGTACTTCCTCTGAGTTCTGAAGTAATTTCTTCTGAATACAGCCCCTGTTAATTGATGTGGAATGAGTTACCCATGTTCATTCCATGTTCTTTTGTAACAAATAATGCTGATCACATGTATAAAGCATGCATTCATACCCTTTTTTGCCCAGCATGGAATTGTGAGAGGTGTTAATTCATGCATGCGGGTTAAACAGATTTCCTTAGTGAAGTCCAAACATCCTGTCTGATTTCAAAACTGCCCAGGGCAGAAAAAAAAAAAGTCTGATTTAGGATTAGAAAAACACTTCTGTTTACAGACTCTGTGGTAAGATTGGGTTAATGGTGGCTGTTTATACTACTAAAATAGACCGCTAGTAATTTTTAAACATGTTGTTTGGGCAAAACCTCCCACATGTGGATTTATTGAAAGTCTTAGTCAGAGCACAAGAGTTACAATTACACAAAACTAATTAATCTTTTCATTTCGAACAACACAAATCAAATGAGATCATTTGTATATACAATCCTGTTTTGACTTGAAATGGAATCTACACAAAATTTGTTTTTGGCTCATTTTGTTTTGTTTTTTCAAAATCCCACCGCTAGACAAATCAAACCGCAAACGTACTGTAAAGACTTACTGGATCAAGTTTATAAAGGGTTTTGTGTTTATGAAAACCACTAAAAAAAGGTTAGACTGCAAGAACATGTCACAGACAGTAATAATAATAATAATAATAATAATAATAATAATGTACAATTGTGCTGAGTAATTGCGCAGCGTCCAAAAAAAAGAAACAAGTCTGGTAGTTTGGTAAGGCCATCTGGAAACAGCTTAATCCCTGGAGAAATTAAAAGCTGGAAAGGAATGAGGAAATTCACTCCGCTCGTATCCGTATTGGTCTTTAGACCGGTGACTTAAATGGAGGAGAAAGCAAATATAACAAGTGATGTTCAGTTGGTGGCAGTCTTTACCGGTTCTCTGCCAAAGGCATTGTATTTTTTCATTATTATGATGAACTTCTGATAGCTGTAGAATGGTACATTAAACGACAATTCAATGACAAACATTTACGCTAAAAGTCTTTCTCAGTATCTTCAATGCGTAAATGCGTTTCGGGTCACCTTCTTATATCTTATACCTTGTATTAAGTCATACAGAGCATTTAGAGGAATGTGTACAAACTTTATCCTCCCTTGACAATTGCTTAAACTGCGTCACTTCTTACAGTACGTGTTACAGCTTGCAGCAGTAGGAGGTTATACATATAGGAGGAGGTTAGGAGGTTAGGTCATATACATGACTTCAAGCTGTCATTTTTTTAATTTTATATATATGTTCTAAAAACAAACAGCCACCACGGTATATCACAGACATGTACAAATTCTAGAATAAATCACATGTACCCTATAACTCCATGTACACTAGGACTGTTCCACTCACACCCCAGTGCATTCTGGTAAGTGTAGTCCTGCTTTGAAAGGTACCCACAGCAGGTAAAATGTACCAGAATGCATTGCAATGTGAGCTGAAAAGCCTGAACTGCCCAACCTGTCCTAGTGTACCTGGAGTCACATGGTTACCTTAATTACACATAAAGAAACTGCTTGACATTTTTTTTTTTTTTTTTTTTTAAAGCTGATGTCATTTTCTTTCAGCTCAACTACCAATAGTATGCATTGTCATAGCGCCATAGCTAAGTGAATTCCTTCACATTCCATTGGCTCCCACATTTTACTCTTAAATCAAGCACATCAAATCATATCACGGCAGCAGGGAGGAAGCAATACGCTTCTCCAATATGACTGGCTACGACAAATGTCAATAAACATGTGAGATCGGGTCACGCGAACACAATCCACATGAGGCAGTGCACGAGCCGCCAAAGACAGAGAGAAGAAAAAAAACAAAAACAACAAAAACACAAAAATAAAGTGACAGAGCGAACACCCCAGAGCTGTGAAGAATATCCAAGGAGAAATATCTGGACTTTCTTCCTATCGGGACACGAGACATTTGCTTGGAAATTAAGACTGTCCCAACCACATAGGGACTGTTGGCATGTATGCATAGCAAATCTGTAGCTGCGCTGAAAACACTGGATTCAGTTTCCTTATTTAGAGGGTAGGCCCGTGTTTACCAAGGAAACCTGACAAAACAACAAGCCACCAAAAACAACCCCCTCCCACCCCGCCCCCCTCCCCAGAGGCCTCTGTGCTTGCAAACTGTTACTCAGTGTTGGATATTCTTGGGACAGTTTACTTGTCAACATGTCAACCTCATACGAGCAATAAACCCTAACATTGTGCAGGGCTGGTTAGGTAGTGATTGTATCAAGGCATTGTAAACTAGTTACAGAGTGGCGCGCTGGGGAAGCCTGTTCCAACACGAACACAGCTTCTGCTGTACAGTGCAGAAACCTTTGGTTTTCCGAACGAACCTTGTTATCTCCAAGCTTGTATGGATTTATCCATCACCAGAAGCAGGCGCACTCCATGATGTGAATGGAGCAGAACTCTCCTAGACCAAAATGTCAAAGAGAAGCTCTTGTCAGTGTTAAGTTAGTCACGTGAATATCCTACAGGATCACAACACAACCTGGTAGAAAACTGCTGGTAGAATATAAATTTGGACCACTTCAGCTCAGTCAGAAAACTTGTGCGATAAAGTATTTATTGAAACATAGACTAGGCAATAGTACTACATTATACATATTTTACACTGCATTCTTTGGTCTTGCCTGTCGAGCTATCCTTGCCCATAAATTATCTCACAGATAAGTGGAGAGGCTGGCAGTAAAGAAGCCATGGGCAGGGGGGCAGGATAGCTGCCCTGCCCCAGTAGACAAAGCCCAAAAGCAGTTGGAGGTTGGGGAAAGTGAAATCGGATTCGCAGCAGGGACATGAAGGATAGAGACAAGATATAAAACCATATAAACAAGAAACCAGCTATTCGATTGACGGTTTGAACCGGTATTGAAAGCGCCGAAAATATGCTCGACGTTTTCGTGATCTGATCTGAGGCTGAAAGAGAGTTCCCTGCCTTTGCTTAAATTACATAGGCTTTTTTGAAGCGTCTGCTTTTAAAAACAGCCAGACCGTGCAATCGCTGGGTAATAAAGTTTCTGACCTTGTTACTGGTTTGGTGCAGATCCATTCAGTCATCGTGAGGGTGGGTGGTAGGACGTGACTCAAGATGCTCATGTGTTATTCCAGCCAGGCGGGGCTGTGCATGCTGGAGACACAGCACTGTTCAGTGCCACTTCGATCTCGCTTCTCTGTTTAGAGCCAAGGTGGCCCCAGATGACATCATAGTAAATCTGTACAAGGGTCTGTCTTTATAGTTTCACACAATGGAACAGGGTTACTTTTGCATGAAGTGCTCCACTATAATGATGTACAGATAGACTAGGAATGGGGACTGTGTTGCCCATTTTCCCTCACTCAGACCCTTTACTTACTAAATATCTTGGTATCCCCGAACAGACAATAGTCTCACAAGTAGAATGGTACCCCAAAATGTATTTTACAAAATGTGTATTTTATTAAATATTGACAGGCCTAATTCCAGCCACTGTTAAATCATACCATACCCATTGCTGTAGTTTTGCAATCCATTTCCCAGTGCATTCATCTCTTCTGAATATTGCCCAGTGTTTGCTAGCCTGTCTCCTTGCCTCTCCATGCTAAGCCCTGTGTTGGTCCCCAGGCTGAAGGAGGCTCAGTCTGTGCTTCTGAAGAAGTCGTCGGGGTCAGATGGCCTGCCTGAGAAGATGACCGCCCTGCTGTCTAAGCACGTGGAGGCCCAGCGTGGCAAGCTGCTGTCCGCGGGGCTGCTGGTGGTCAAGGAGTCAAGCGTGAAGATCATCCACACCTCGCAGGGGGAGTACACCGTCTACCGGAGCCCAGTGCCAGGTGAGAGACAGACCCCCCCACCCCAGGGGACCTGTTCTGAACAAGCAAAATGAGAAAGTAGTAAGCATTTCTGTCTCGTTGCTCTGTCTCGTATACATTGACACTTAGTTATGGGACTGCCCAAGCTCCCTCCCTAAAAAGATTATCATGGGAATCAATGAGTTAACTTGATCTATTCCATTTTATAAATTTCAGTCTAGTCCCCTATTTCCCTTCTTTTTTCGGGGTTTTATTAGGCTATGCTTTTATCATGGTAAATGTTTATTAGGGCAATCTATGTGATCCAGTTCTTGTGGCATAGCAAACACTGTTTTTGGCCACTGTGATCCAAAATGTAACCAAAATTCACTGCAGCTCACAGTTTAATAAACATCTTTGAAACCCCACCCTGTCCCTTTTAAAAAAATATGAAGGCTCGGTTTCCTGTTTTTTGTAACCTGGGGAGACCGATAAGGCATTAGCTAGCCTGTGGTTTCTGCCCCGGCACTACTGAGCGTTTGCAGTCCAAGCGCTCTGATATGCCAAATGCAGTCAGGTCCTGTCATTGTTTTAGTTGGCCGGCCGGTGCCAGACTCATAATTAGATACTTGACGGATGTTGTTTTGTTAATAAGAAGCAAAATCATTTTCCCAGATGACCTCGCCAGCGTGCGTTGAAAAGTTCTTTCACGTTTTGTTTTAAAAAGAGGCAGTACAGAAAAGCCTTTAACCTGAGCGAAACCCAAAGACAACGTCGCGTTTACTCATTTATTTAGCAATGTGATGCTGCTCGCTGCAAAATAAACAAAGTTACATTTTGGGCATCAAGTGAATTAAAAAAAAAAAAAAAAAAAAAAAAAAAAAAAAAAAAAAAAAAAAAACACTGATTAACCCACTAACTACCAAATAAATTTTTCTTTGAAAAAAATCAGAACACAAACACAGCCATTCATTAGGAATTTGCGGCCATGAATTATTATATTACAGAGATTTCCTGAACAAAACGAGCCCCCACAAAACTGCATGTTTATTGTGTTTCTCAAAGCAAGGTGATTTATTCATTTGGGGTTATTGCTGTGTAGACGCTCAAGTGCAGTGGTGTCTGGCTGTATATGGAGCATAACCCCACTTTTGTAAGTAAAAATAATAAGCATATCTGGCAGCCATCTGTGAGAGCAGCAAGGCTGCCTGATGTCAGCTGTTAGACAGTTCTGTCAAACTCTTTTCGAGAGAGGACAGAAGAGAGAGGGGAGAGAGGAGAGAAGGGAGAGGAGGAGGAAGGGGAGAGGAGAGGGAAGAGAGTGAGAGAGGAGAGAGGATAGAGAAGAAAGGGGAGAGAGGGAGAGGAGAGAGGACAGAGGAGAGGGGAGAAGGGACAGGAGGAAGGGGAGAAGAGGGAATGAGAGAGAGGAGAGAGGAAGGAGGGAGTAAGAAAGAAGAGGTGGGAGTGAAAACACTCAATGGCTGTCGTTCCTTCGGGACCCCTTATCAAATAATCTTCAGTGTCAATTTATTATTATGATTATTATTATTATTTATTATTTCAATTCCCTTAACCAGAAGGGGGTTTTGTTGACCTCTTAATCCTTACCAGGGTGAAAGTATCCCCTTACTTACAGATCAAGTAGCAGGCGTTATGGTACAGTCTCTGCTATCACATTACAGATAAGAGCAGTTATAAGGTACAGTAAAATCAGATGCAGGCAATGGCACTACAACGGCAAAGCACAGGGTCTATAATACAGGACAGCGACAAAGATATGAGGCTGCCATTAGCAGAACTTTAGCACAACAATTACAATAACAGCAGGATTGTTTTCTGAAAGTACAACTACGATGACATATTTGATAATTCTAATTACAGTCACAGTTATGCAGCAGCAGTTACAATTCCACAAAAAAGTAACATCAATAACTACACGCATTATCATGCTTACTCTTATTATAAATACAACAAAAAAATGTGCATAAATGCCAGAAAAAGCATGCAATTTGTTTTATCGCAGTTTTTTTATTTTCTGTTACTGGGTACTTTTTAAAGCCTGCCATAAGGACAGCAGTGCTATAAATGCAAAGGCATCCTGCAGTATGTTGCAGATTTCGTGCAGCTTGTGTTGGACATGCTCACATGTATGCACACTAAAGCAGCGTTGCACAGCTGCGGAATGTTTTACACATGTCTGTGCTGGTTTATTCTAGTTTGTATACAACCCTTGCAATAGCCGGTCATGCTGTTTGACACAGGATTGGTTTCAGATGGGATCTGACACAGTTCCATGACATCATTGCTAATTACAGTACAGGGCAGCACAGTGTTCACTGTCCTGTTACTCCAAACCAAGAGTTTTCCAAGATCCAGACAATAACTGCTCACACTCTCCACAATCACCTGCTCTCTCTCTCTCTCTCTCTCTCTCTCTCTCTCTCTCTCTCTCTCTCTCTCTCTCTCTCTCTCTATCGTAATATGTCTATACATTTTGTGGTCAGCATATATTCTAAGACGCACTGGTGTTGAAAAGTTCACCGTGGTCACATATTCAGCTGGCAGCTTGGTCCCCCCCCCGGCCCCCCCCCCCCCGGCCCCCCCCACCCCCCCCCCCCCCCCCCCCCCCCCCCCCCCCCCCCCCCCCCCCCCCACCCCCCCCCCCCCCCCCCCCCCCCCACCCCCCCCCCCCCCCCCCCCCCCCCCCCCCCCCCCCCCCCCCCCCCCCAAAAACCTCTTTTTGAGTCCAAATATTCAGGTTTACTAAGTCGCTCCCCCCTAAAATACTTAGAAAATAGGTTTATACAAAAGGTTTTTACAGTGTATGTCTTTGGAATGGGAGTCTTATTTCCATTCCTGTAGTGACAGCCACAAATATATACATGCACTACTGAAACAGTTTCCCCTTTACTAGAACTACCATGGAGTGTATTTGTAGAAATGAACTTGTTAATAGTGAAATCAGGAATGGATCAAACTGCCATGCAATGGGAGTTGCATTTCCGCCCTTGGTGCTGAATGACTACCGCTTACTATAATGTCTAACCCTGCAAAGTGGCAGCATTCTATTTTTTTTTTTTTTTTTTTTTTGCCTGGCAGTGAAAGGGTTAAAAGCTTTTCAGCACAGGTTAGCAAAAAACAAATTAAAACAAAAAAAAAAACACAACATTCTGCAGCAGTCCAGCACAGTGAAGGGTTAAGAGAGTGGCGTGATAGATGGGAACCCTTACAAACATTGTGTTTGGATCCCAGCCCAGTGCATGCTTTGTATAGTGCTTCCAATTAAGTGGAGGAGCATTTGTTTCCAAGCAAGCTTAGAACCTTGCTTGCTTTCTTTTTTTTTCGTGCGTGTCTGTGTTTCTGTTTGGTCATCATGTATTTTGGGAAAAGGGGAGCGACTCACAGTGGGTGAGCAGTGCAAGAGAAGTTCTTCTCCGACGTTTCCTCTGGGATGAACAGAGACATGGACCTGCTTCGATCTGCCCTGCTGTTTTACTTCTTTGCCTTTTTCCCCTCCCCAGCTAGGAATCAAAACCCTGCGGGCGAACGCATTAAGGTGCTGTTCACTCCAACCATCTGCAAGGTGCGTTGCATCAGGGGTCACTGTACCAACCACTGCGAGAGAGGCAATGTCACCACCGTCTACAGCTCTGAGAGGGGGCATTCACCACCAGGGGCTGGCTTCAGAGTCTGTGAGTAGGTGTTTATTTTCCCTACGAAGATACGATTTGAGGGAAAGTGTCTGAACTTTAAAAGAGAGAGAGAGAGAGAGAAAGAGAGAGAGAGAGAGAGAGAGAGAGAGAGAGAGAAGGGGGCTTCAGGTTTTAAAGTCTTCAGCAGCTGTGTAGAGAAAAAGTACATGGGGAGCTGAACCCTCAAAAGATGTTTTCTGTCTCTCTCGCTTCCTTCTTTCTGTGTAGAGCGTTAGAGGGCGTCTATTTTAAAGAACAAAAACGAACAAATGGAATGTTTAGGGATAAATGTGCTTGAATTATTTCCATTATCTTTAAACTGATTTGACTGACAAATGACTGGACATTTTCATATTTATTTTAGTGTATCTAGCAAAGTACTTTTTTTTAAGTTTTGGTCAAACTTGTTCCTGATTTCTTTCTAGTGTGTCATGGTTTTTTTTTTTTTTTTTTTTTTTTTTTTAATTTCATATAAATCTTTTTTCATGTTGAAATTCATAATTAGAGAACTACCCAGAATATCAAAATGGTTAATTATAATCTCAAATGGTCTAGTTTACCAGCATGATGTATTATGATTAGTTGAAGGAAATGTGTTTTAAACTCATCCGTCTGGCTGATAGTAGTTATAGACCTGGGTTCATTATGAATCAGCAATTCACTGTATTTTATCAGCACACCCCTGCATACATGAAAGACCCTTTACAGTACATTTAACTGTGTTCCCCGGTCTTCTTCACATACTGTGTATGGCTGAGAAATTCCTTGAACTTGAACACCAGGTCTGTTTGATTGAAGTTCAAAGTCTCCCCCTTCCTTAGCGTGCACTTGTTAAACCAATGTGTTCTTTAGAACACGTGTTTCCAGTGCTTGGTTTAGCAGGGAGAAAGCTAAGGCGAGTATACTGTGCTTTGATAGATACTGTCAACTGAACGACAATGAAACTGACTGTATTAAATTCAGTAAGGGTCATTCGTTTTTTGTTTTCGTAAGTAAAAATAATTTTAAAATAACCTTTCGCAAGTCCATGTTTTATTTAGATTTGATCTTGTATAAAGTTACAGAAGAACAACATTTATTATGGTAAAATGCATTGAAAGGTAAAATGATAAGAAATGAAGCCAAGGTTTTGGTGAATGCCTTTTTCAGTGTAATGTAACCCTTATAAAAGTTTCCCCGCAGTAAAAGCACAGCAACTAAAAATGAAAGCACAACAGGGCGTGTGAGATGCATCTCAATAAATTCCTACCTTTCTCTCCACAACGTTCTCCACGAGTATTCATGTAAACAACGTCTTTCTTGTCACTACCCCGGATAACAAAGGACGATCAAAAAAAAAAAAATTACCTGATATTGCTGCAGGTCTTGTGAGGAAGGGTCTGCATGATTTACTAGTGCATGCTGGGAAAATCCTGGTAAAACTGTAAAAATACTGTGGTCAGCTTTTATAGAGACGGTACACTGAATAAGAAGCTGATTCATTTGTTAAGTTCACTTAGTTTCATATAGTTTTAGCTTTTAATTCCTTTTTTTCCCCCGAGTTCTGAAATTAGGAGTGTAAAACTGAGGGGGTCGATTTGATCGACTGTTACCCTGCTGGGATAAACAGCCCATTTACTACCATATTACAGCACCTGGGAATGAATCTCTTTAATGTTAAAACAGGGGCATCTAATTGCCAGGAAATCATGTCTGGTCGGAGTGGAATGCGAAACGTGTTTGAAAGCAGTTTCATTTCACTTTTGCATTAAGACCCCAGTCGTCTAGAGAAGTGCTTCTCAACCCCTGTCCTGGGGACCCCCTGTGGCTGCTGGTTCCCAACCCTGGTCCTGGAGACCCCCTGTGGCTGCTGGTTTTCATTCCGACTGAGTTCTCAATTACTTAACTAGACCCTTAATTAGACCTTTTTAATTGTTTTCAGCTCTTGCATATTTCAAGTTAGCTATAACATTTTATAAGTAACTTGAACTCTGCAACTGTTTAAGAGCTGAAAACTAAAATAAAAAAGGTCTAATTAAGCAAATTATCATTTGCATTAAGGGTCTAGTTAAGTAACTAGAGCCCAGTTGGAATGAAAACCAGCAGCCACAGGGGGTCCCCAGGACCAGGGTTGGGAAACTCTGCTTTAGGGCATCGACACACGCCCCTAGGCTTGTTTCCAGAGCTGAGGGGTATGTGCCTTTGATTTGCGATGAAATGTTTGCAGAGAGTGCTAGTGCTTCAGCTCCAGCACTGCGATGCTTCTCAGGGCACAGCGGTCTTTCCTCTTGTCGTTTAGTTTGGCAGGAATGACGCGATGCTTTCCCTCAACCCCTTCAGAACAAATTGAGTGATTTGTTGCAGGGGTGTAATGATCCAAACAGTGGTGGAACTAAATGTAACCTTCCTTTAATCCTGTGTGCTTCCCACACAGGGGTGATTCATTACATCTGTATAAAGATCCTTCACGGTTTTGAGTTCTTAATTAAACCACATAGATTTTTATCCACATAGACACCTCTTTTGTTAGGGATGTGTTGGAAAATAAAGCCTGACTTGGTGCAGTCTGTAAGGCTGAGAGCACTTAGCTGTTCGCTTAAACGTGTTCTTGAAAGATTTATCAAGAGTGTGAATGGTGCATGATAGCAGGCGCTCAACTTGACGGAGCACTCATATCCCAGACTACCTTTGCAAGCGGGGAAACCAGATTGTAACAAAATCTGAAACTGTTCTGAACTTTTACGCAGTACCCTCGAATACTGCAAAGGAGAGAAATGGCCAGTCTAACTTTCACAGAATGAAAAACATCTAATGCTAAATGTATTACAGCTGGAGAGGCTCTACCAGACAGATAAAGGAAAATTTAACGACTTCCTTAAATTGTGGGGCCCGTTTATAAACTATTTACAGAAATAGATATATGATATTAATTACTGTTGGCTTACTACCATATCATTATGGGCTGTGGATTTGTACATATATCAATGGTAAAGTTATATATTTGAGAATATGTTTGTATTATAAGATTGTGTGTATGTTATTTAAAAATGTAATACAAATATAAATTTGAAAAAGAAACACAGGATACCTTTTCTAAGAAATTAAATGGTCAGTTTTGTTTCTTCTAAAACCTTGAAAGAATAAGCTGGTTGGTTTGATTAATAATAACAAAAAATAAGATTTTCAACACACAGTCTATTACACTGTACATGTGCAATGCAATAAACATGCAGAAGAGTTATATTAAACAGAAAAACTAGAAGATGGGGCAAATATCTAATTCAGGAGCCTGGAATGGAGTCTAATGAGCAACACATGCCCAAGCTGTCTTCTGTGCTTCAGATCCAATATATTTATATGCGTAATTTACTGATGTTTTTGCAGTAACTGCACTGTAAAAATCTTTGCATTGAATATCATTGCACAATAGGCTTTCCCCCTTTTCTTCGGCAATTGAAACAAAACGTCCGTCTGCTCCTTCAACTTGTGTTGAAAACAGACACTTTAAAATAGGCAGCAACAGCCCCAAGCCCCTGCAAAAGAAATCTAACTGCTTTAGAACTGCAAGCTCCACTAGTGGCGCTCCTTTGCAATGGAAGCATCCACTGTTATCACAGGTAGAAATCTGAGTTGGCAATCTGGAGGGGCTGGGTGCTGAAGCATGCTTTCTGCTGGGCTCTGGAGCAGGAACTCCCTCAGAGGAAGGGCAGAGCACTGAAAATGAATGATCCGTGTGGATTTTGGAGGAGTTTCAACTCCAGCCCAGGAAGATAAAAAATAAAGTGGCACCAGCAGGTTAATGGGTGTTTAATGTGTGCGATTGTGAGCCACACAGTCGTATTTCATCCTCCGCGGCCGTGTAAAAGCTCCTCTCAATGCTGGTACCAGGGGATCGGGGGCTGTGATTTGTTTCACAAACACTTTGAGTCTCGGCTAGATAGATCCCACAGATCTTCCTCCTTGGCAATTCCTATTGCTTTACAGTGCACCTGCTGTTTTCCCTTTTTTTTTACTTTATGCTTTTATATAATATTTCCGCACCATACACAGAACCTTCCGATACCGATCTCATCAGATCAAGTTAACCCCAAAGAATGTTTTATTGGATCCTTAAAAAAGGCTACCCCAGAAATCTACTCGCGTTGTCAGGGCTCCTTTAGGGTTGCACTCAAAGGGACTACAAGGTACCAGAGAAGCAATATAATAAAAATCCCATCGTTAATCTTCTAGTTATGTGAAGAAGCGTACACAGCTTGGATTTCAGAGTACAAAGGGGGCATTATCTCAGCTTTTGTGGGAAAGACAAAATCATGGTTGAGAAGTGAGAATAAAGACGTTCTGGCATGAATCGGACCCCCAGTTGTGAGAGGATATATTGCCCCGTCCCTGCTGTGAAGTTGTTCATCACACCTCAGACTTTGGTAACTAACTCAGTTTTTCCAATCTTTTTATCAATCACCCTTTCATTAGAGCTCTCAGTGGGCAGCTTCTGCCGAGAACGCGGGCGTTATAAAAGATAATGGAAAAGATATCCTGAGTACATTGATACAGTTGGAGGATCTGGAACTCTGCACGGATTTGAGAATTGTGGAAGCCATTTTCAAGATGGTTTTTAGCTGTTCATTTACTCCGCGGGATTGCAATTCATTTTCTTGCACACTTTAAAGGTCGCTAAACACCCTGATTACAAGGCAAAGTGCAATGATTCATAGAAACCCTGCTGTCTGAGTGGAGATAGGTTAGGAAACCATTTACGGGATAAATTCTAGCAATTTCTGTCTGTTTATCAGGGGTTAGACGTGGCAAAGCGTAACATGAACAATTTTTTTCAAAAAGGGCTTTGAACCAAATATCAGCTGAATTATTCTGAAATAATCCCTTTTAAATATCCTTCTAGACAGAGGCGTGACTGATTGTGAATAATGGTTTCACTTCTGAAAGATCGATCCTTGCTTAAAAACCTTTTTAACAAACTCTGTGTTTTGGTTTGCTGAAACTACATAAGAGGTTGTAAAGATAAAAAAGAATTGCACTAATGAAGTACTCTAATTACGTAGTAAAGTACTTACACACCATTACATTTTACAATGTACTTAATGTGTAAATCTTTTTTCACTGTATATTTAAGTACATATCCGAAAACGGTTAAGATTAGGGTTAGGGTTAGGGCTATACTGTGCAGAAAGATTTCTGTATTAATTACATTGAAACTGTGCATAATAACATTGTAATTATGTGTAAGTACACATGCATTTGCTAAGTAAGTACTGTGTAAATACACAGCAATTAGAGACACACTTTATGTAAAGTGTTACCCTAATGAGATTAACGTGTTTAAGAATATGTACAGAATACCACAAAAACCTTGAACCCAGTGAGTGTGTTTTGTTTTTTCTAGTCTTATGCCCGCTGCTGTGTCAGAACGGTGGAATTTGTATGCAGAAGGACCGCTGTCTCTGCCCACCGAACTTTACTGGGAAATTCTGCCACGTCCCGGTCTCCTCCTCAGCCAATGAGATAGAGGGGGCGGCCCAGAACAGAGCAGCATCATCCAATCAGCGGGGGCTGACACAGTCTGTGTACACCCTCCCACTGCACAACCACCAATCACAGCAAAGTGGTAAGAGACACAGTCTTGGTATTGAGGCTTGGGACTTGGTTTCAGAGGACTGGGTTTCAGGCCACTGTGCAGCACACCAGGGGAGACATGGGGGTGTATATATATATATATATATTAGAGCTTTTATTTAACATCATGTAGTCAAAGAAATATAAAATGATATTGCAAAAGTCTACTGGAAGTTGTTGTGCATCTTGACACTTTTCAGATGTCCCAATACCTCTGCAGCTGTCATCGTCCCTTGATATGCACCAGGACTGCACTTGTAATATTCTGATTGGCAGTTTTAGGTTCAGAATCTTTTCGATATGCCTGTTTCCGTTCCCAAAAGTATCTCGGGACAACAGCAAGATTAATTTGTTTGAAAAGTTTTTTTTTTTTCCTTTCCTTTTTTTTATATGTTTTCAGAAACAGGTGTTTTCATTCAATCTAAACAGTCTGCCAGTTATTTTGAAACGTTACTTCCTACAGCGCGCACAAAGGGATCCTCTGTCCCGGGCAGCAGCTGTTCAGACAGGGGAGCGGTTATTTTGTCGCACTGGCATGACCAGACGGTGTGAAATACTTAGGAGGCAATTAACAAATGGACGTCAATTTTGCCAAACAAACTGGAAACAAAAACAACCTGTAATATATTAATTACAGGGGTTGAGCTCAGACAGAATATCTTCGTTGAAGTCTTTTTAAAAAGAGGAGGCTCTTTTAAAGAGCAACCAAAGCCAAATGCTGTACTGCATTACAAGTGTTATTGTTTTAGGCTTAGTTCCAGTAGCTAATAAGTGAAATAATAAGCTATGGGTTTTTGGACCGAGTTTTGCAATACATTTGAAAAGGGGGCTAGTGGGTTGTTTGCAATCACCCTAATGAACATCCATGGAACATTTCCTTTATATAACGAAATAAATTGTGTTTAAACCGACATTTGGAATCTGGAGCCCTGATATAAGCATCTGTTTAATCTTCATTTACCTCATGTTGTAAAATATTGTTCTTTCCAACAGGAGGCTCGGAGGTGGTGAAGGTGCATGTGCAGCACCCCCTAGAGGCCAGCGTGAATATACACCAGGTGCAGCGTGTGAGAGAGGGACCAGCGCAGGGGCAGGGGCAGGGCGATGCCAGCGCAGACAGGAGGGTGCCGCTGCCCAGGATCCAGGCTCAGACCATCCGCGGAGACTCCAGCTACTTCGAGTCATCTGGATTCGGATACTGCTTCCAAGAAGTCCGGAACGGCCAGGTGAAACACCAGCATGAACCGAGCCTTTAAAAAAACAGAATGAGACATTTTGAACTATTTTTCTCAGTCGTGCAATCAAAGCAATTATTGGATTTTAAGTCCCGTTAAATAAATATCCCTGGTGTTTTGAATAGGGTTAGACCCCCACATAAAACGGTCAACTCTACAAGCTGTGATTAATTAGGGTGAGGGGATTTCATAGACAGTTCTTGTAATAATTAAGAAAGTACCACCAAGGTTAGTCATTTATTCTTAAATATTGGTTTTCAAATGGAAGACGCTGGAAAGCCGACACTGAATGTCAACTTAGGGGAGTAAGATACTCATAGCCATATATAATTGCCTTTAATAATTTAGGTGTTTAATAAAGCTACTCATTAATGTGTTGCTTTCAGCGAGGATCAGCACCTGCCCTCCACACACACACACACACACACACACACACACACACACACACACACTGTTAATCAATATGGAAGGCTCGCCAGTGGGAATTTGGAGTAAATGGCTTTCTTTAGAGTTTCTTTTTTAGCACTACTACAGGGGGGGGCCAAAGCTAGTACTTCTACTCCTGGTCTTTGTCCAACCCTGTTTTAAATCATTTAACCAACTAAACCTCCACCCAGACCTTGAAGTAGGTTTCATTTTACCTGTTAAACCTGGAGTGGAATAGCCCTCCAGGACTGCTGCATTCAGTAAATGAACTCTCTCTCCTCCCCTCATTGTCGTCTTGCAGTGCAGCTCCCCTCTGCCCGGACTGAGGACTCAGGAGATCTGCTGCCGGGGTCAGGGGAAGGCCTGGGGCATCAGCGAGTGTGCCCTGTGTACATCCAACCAGGGTAGGTCTCCACTGTACTGCAGCAAATAGGGGGCACTTCCAAGCTGAACTTGCATTGAACTGATTGGAACTACAGCAGATCTGCACTAAAGAAGCAGCGGTAGCACAAGAACCATAGAATGATCATCGAGGTTCTGTACCTGCTAAGAAGTGACCCATCTCCTTTTACAGCTCCGATGTCACTCTTCGTGAACAGGCTACAAAAGGACAAAATAGCACTAAAAGATGAAGGGCTTTTATTTTTTTTTTAACTTTATTTAGCATTTGTTCAAGATGCTGCTACATTTTACATCTATTCTACAAGGTAGAATACAGTTCTGTTTTTTTTACACTGGTTTGGTAGAATCGCATTTTGCAGTCCTGGCTCTCCCTGCTACACTCGGATTTAGTTTTACTTCTCAGTCCTTTAATCCTTGAGATTAAAGCTTTTAACTCAAGGATTTAGGCCCTCTTAGCATTGCTCACAAGCCTCAAAGGAACTGAGCAGTTTAAACACAGATCAGATTAAGCTTAGGGGGGCTTGCTAAAAAACCAGACCAGACAAAATTGCTAAAGTACTAAACCCCTCCAAAAAAAGTTTTAAAAAGTCGTAAAACTTTGCATTGAAAGAATGTGGTTTGCTGCATTCCAGTCTGCCAACGTAACTTTTGTTGGACAACAGCTAGACTTGGAAAGCGTCAGTCCGTTTGGAAAAAGGAATCAAGCTATTAAACTCTGTCCAGCTGCACTTCTGCACTGTACTCATTTCTCCAGTGTGTGCTCAATGCTGGACAAAGTACTTGTGCTGTTAGCCAGTGCGCTATATCTGTAGCTTCTTTCAAACCCTTACATAAGAGCTGATGTTACATAAAAGACACTGCATGCAGTGCCAAATTCACCTGCTTTCTCCTTGATGAATTGGTAAGAACATAAATAATTCTGTTTTTATTTTTTTTTTCTGTTTTTTTTTTTTTTTTTTAAAAACAGCTATGTGAAGGTTTGACTGCACTGGATAAAAACACTGCGCTGTTCTAAAACACTAGAGCAGGAGTCAGAGGGTGTGGTTCAAGCGCACTTTTATTAAATTAAATAAAAAACAAAATACTATTAACCAGAGCAGGAGAGCACACATCCTACATAACTACCACAAAGGGCCAGGCTTAAATACAGGAGGGACAGGCTCAAATACAGGAGGGACAGGCTTAATTAGCAATCAGTTAATCAGTTCAGCCTGACCGGCTGCGTTCAGATGACAACTGACAGATCATTACAGCAAGAATCGAAATGACCTCTTTCCTGGGAACATTTCCAAAGTAATTAATGCAGCCACAACAATAAACACCATGGGGGTCCGTGCCCCACCCACAATCACATGCTAACAATCCACAGTTCTATAACCCAGGGTTTGGCATGCATGGTCAGAATATTAATACCAGTGGACCTTGCTCGCTGCACAAAACTCTTAGTTGCTCTTCAAAGACTTAAAATCACATCAGTAGTTTCCATATTTGTCCAATATTTTTGTTGGCTGTATCCCATCACAATACGATGCATGAAGGCTTGTCCTTTTTCGCTAGGCTGGTGTCACAAACTCTAAAAATAGAATTTTATTTTTTTTTAAAAAGTAGGATAGAATAAATGTGCAAAATGGTGTAACACCAGTATTTTCTGAAAAAACATTTACCTGAAGATGTACTTGCTATGTTGCATAGCACTGTCCTTTAGTATGCACTTGTGTGATTGAAAAGGCAAACCCTTCTAATATTAGTTCAAAAAAGGGAGTTGACTTGATTAGTTCACGAATAACCTGGGAATAAACATTATAATAAAACATGCATTAAAACAGAAGTGTTGATTAACAAATATGCCTGCCGCCTTTGGAATATGATCCATAGTACTAGGTATTATATTATAGAATAGTGAGCAGAAATACTGTTTTTTTACAGAGTGTACACTATACTTGCAGTCAGTCTAAAATACTATA
The DNA here is from genome assembly GCF_017654505.1 of Polyodon spathula. NCBI lineage: Eukaryota > Metazoa > Chordata > Actinopteri > Acipenseriformes > Polyodontidae > Polyodon > Polyodon spathula. Next base: position 1,647,192 of record NC_054573.1, on the reverse strand, counting down.
CATGTGCATTCCAGTGCAGTTATAAAAAGCATAGAATGACAAAAACAGGTGTGATATTATGCAGTTTGACTGTAGTTTAAACCCGAAAAGACCATGTACAAGATAGATTAAAAAGTTTTAAAGCCTAATGCACCGTAATCAGCATATTATGATCAATAAACTGCAAAACAGACCATTATTTCTTAGCTGCGGTTGTTATTTATTCCCAAAGGAATTGTTTTTTTTGTTTTTTTTTCGCTGATACCATAACCTGGGGTAATGAGTTTTAACAGTGAGCCAGTGTTCAGCTAGACAGACCCTTGCAAATAGGGTCTGGCGCAGGTTTAAGAGCCAGCAGGGTCTTGGGTTTATAGCTCTTAACTCATTTAAAAGACCCCTCTGGCTTGACACCGTTGAGGGTTTGCAGTCAAAGTCAAGGCCCTCCACAGCTTTCTCAGGCTGAGATGGGCTGTGTGCTGCTGGGACCGCATTAGCACACAATCTGGAACGTATAAGAAAAGCAACCACACAGCTAGTCTAACTGGAAGCTGGAATTGTTGAGATAAACAGCAGATTTGTTCAGTGTTGTGTGTGTGTGTGTGTGTGTGTGTGTGTGTGTGTGTGTGTGTGTGTGTGTGTGTGTGTATATATATATATATATATATAGAGATAGATAGATATATATATAGATATATAGAGAGAGAGAGAGAGAGAGAGAGAAATACAATATATATGTATATTAAAGATACTAGTTAATAGACATATTAGATTGACAAGAGATGGACTATTTCAAAGACACTGATCAGTACAAAATCATGTTACAGAAATTTATAAGCTACTTATAGTTGCTACACCTTTTAGGAGACAGAGAGTCAAGAAAGAAAAAAAGAAAGATATTTATGTATGAAAGTATACATAAGAACGTGAGAAATAATGTAAATAAGAAATTTAGAAAAGAAAAGACAGTAAGAAAGAAAGCAAGAAACTACATAAGTAAATAAGTAGGTAAGTGCGATGATGATTTTCACATGTGGAGTACACCTTGCGCTATTACACACCTGCAGATGCTTAACCAGGCACACTTTCATCCTGAAATACCAGCTGTCTGTGAGAGAAATACCAAGAGGTTTTTTTTGGTTGTTTTTTTTTTTTTTTTCCATTTGGGGCCGGCCAGCAAATTTTAAACTAGAGGGTCTCTCTACCGGATTTTGCAGTCTTTACCACTTTGTAGTGTTAAGACGATTCAACACGCTTGCTTTTCATTGCCTCTGACACCTTCTTTCGACAAAAGGAAAGAAAGGCGTTTGGAATTGGAAAGGATGGGGTGGGATGAGGTTAATAATGCTTTCTGAGGTTCTCTTGGTACCTGATAATTGTCAGCAAGTGTTAGGCAGTGTATCAGACAACACTGTTCATCACATAAACGCTGTTAAACTAAGCCGTGCAATTTAAACGTAGCCATTTTTTGGAATACAGTATAAGTTATAATGTCAAAGGACTGTGTGATTTAATGTTTAAAGCCTGGAGTTGTTGTATTATGTAAGTCAAAATATAAATCCACATTTTTTTTTTTTTTTAAATCAGACAGTTTGATAAAAATTGTGTTCAACCTACTAAAATTATTAACAATAATAGTAATAATCCATTTATTGCAGGTTATAAATACTTATTTATATAGTTTGTTTTACAGATCAATAGCTTTGAATGGCTGCATGTTTTGTCCAAGTAACAGAATAAACCCTTTTTGTCTTTTCTGAAAGCAGGCCTCGTTTCTATGACAACAGACACCTTTCTCCTGCTTTAATTGGGCAGGTGTTTATTTTTCTTTAGCCCCATCTGTTACTTTGCTAAAATGTTCAATACGATTTGGGTCTAACCCCTTAAAACGAAAATCGGCAGGTGACCTATGACCCCCAGCTGTGAAATGGTTAACCAGCAAGCTTAAACTACGTGCCTGGCTGTTTTCTTAAAAGTTTGGCATTTTTAATCACCGAGTAATAAATGACACTTTTAATTTAGCACAAGTTGGCAGACAACCATGGGGCTTTGAGATTTCAAACCTGCCGCTACATCATAACACTGGTAATACTTTGCAGTACCAGTGAATTAATAGCTTTTATAATCTACTTGGAAGGTAGTGGTCATTATCCCACATGTCGGTGCCCTCTGAAAATACATTTATGCACAAACACATGTGGTTTATAGTGGCATTAGTATTCTCTGCAGCAGGCTTTACTTGTAGAGCTTTGAGGGTTCATTATCTTGAACGTAAGGACAACTGTGTTGAACATTACTGCTTTATTATTATTATTATTATTATTATTATTATTATTATTATTATTATTATTATTATTATACAGAAGAGACAATAAAAAATACAAGTAATGTGTCTGGGAATAGTAGGTTTAAAAATATTATCATTCTTTAACTATAGAAACCGTACAATTTATATTCATGAATACAGAATCGAAGTCATGAGTTTAAAGCGTTATAAAGAATATCTCTGAATATAGGGACCAGTGTGGCTTAAGATCACTAATGTACCTCTTGTTAAGATTTGTAGTTTTGTATCCCATTCATCAAGGTCATGTTTCTGCAATGCACTTTCACAGTGCTCTGTTGCTCTTATTTGGAAAGTGACCCAGTGAAGTGACTGGAGTTTTCACCCTCAGGGAGCGATGTTGCTGTGGATGGAGGCTGTCTGAAGGGTTTCGAGAGGATTAATGGGACACAGTGTGTGGGTGAGTTTGCTTTGTTCATTTCCGTAGATTCCCACCCCTGATACAAGCTCCTTGAAGGAATTAGAGGCTGGTAATCTCTGCACCCTTTAAATACCTCACAGGCTCCTCTAGCGACTGTCCGGGAAGAACCTACAAAGAATACAATGAAATGAACTTGTCTTGCTATGTTAGCCTCTTTTTTTTTCTGTGCATATTTTTGTCTACTTTTCAGCCTTTTTGCTGTGCGAGCGCCACCACCTCGTAATATTTATCACATCTCATAATGCTAAACAAGACACTGAAGTTGGCGCTCAAATTAAATAATTAATGCAAAGTAGGGATATGCTACCTTAGAAGTAGGCTCGATACAGGTGAAGAAAAAAAAGGCAATGTGGCAAATACACGCTTGTCCATTTTACCCAATACTCTGATTGTGGGCTGCTGTTGTAAAAAAGCTGAGAGACTGCTGATTGCGAGAGACAGGTGCTGTGAATGCTGACAGCATATCCTTTACTAGACTAATATATTTTTACTGGAATGGAGAATTTGGAAATCCAGCAAAATGGAACTAATATAGTACCCGTGGATTAGAATCCATGTATTTATATTGGAAACCGTTCCGGTACTGGATTAGGTAATCATCTTTCTTTACTCCAAACCCAGCCTGTTTCAAATAAACCAAAAGGCAGTTTACAGCCAATATGGCTTCAATTAGCTCAGCATGTTTGCACTAATACCATTACTCTGTGTGCGTTGGCATCCTGGAAAACACAGAAATGTGTACAGGAGGCCTCTCGTCTTTTGATTAAGCCAAATTGGGAGTAATTTTAATCTCTGTCAAAGCTGAGAAGTTGCTGGCTGTTTTGGGAATAATTCATAGCTGATGGCTGGAGAAAGAACCAGCAATCGGCAATGCAGTCAGCCAAGGAATTCCTTTTTTCAGACTGTATAGTATGAGGTCAGCTTGGAGGAGAGTAACACGTTTCGAAAGAGCTGCAGGGTTAGTAATTGCCTGTGACACCTCTGTGTGCACTGCACAGCACAAATCATTGCAACTGATGTTTAATGAAGGTAAATAATATGTACAACCTATTTGAAATCCCTTTTTGGGTCATGCAGTCCTGCGCTGACCTATGCTCTTGTCTCGTGTGGCATGAAAGAGTAATTTGGGTGGGCAAAAGGATATACTGGTTTATTCAGGGTTGAACCATGAATGATTAATATGGTCAACCACCATAGCCATGGTTAACCACTGACAGACCATGCTTGGTATATGGAACCACAGCCAAGTCATATTCGTATACAGTTTCATTATTATAGCCCAGTAGTATTGCATCACAAAACCATCCCATTGCTCTGAATGGATGCATGGAAACGATAACTGCGTTAAACTAAACTCTGCTCTTCCAACATTAATTGCAATGCAAATAGGCTGATTCCCTGGAGCCTGTATTACACTTCTGCCATCAACACCGGGCCAATAGGAAACCCACATTACCTGGAGGAAAAGCTCTGGAGGCTCATATATTACAACAGCAACTCTCATGCAATCAAAATGAAGAGCTGTGGGATTCCTGTTCGAAGGGCAGCAGAGGTGCAATAAAATAGTTTTTGTAACTGTGTGATTTGTAATTCATTGCAATTTATTGTAATTGAACCTTGGCACATCTGCATAACTGTAATTGTAATTATACCATATAATCGATCGAATATTGTTTGGTTATTTAGAATAAATAGACTAAACACATCAACGTGGGTACTTTGCGTTAAGCTTTAGTATATTTGTAATTATAATTGTAATTACTGCAGCATGCTTGTAACTGTGACAGTAATTACACAAGATAGCATGGGGATTGGAATTGCAATGTCAGCAAACAATTCTGCTGTAATTGTGATTGCGGGAGGGGATTCTGCCGTGCAGATTGCAAGCTGTAATCAGTGCCATTGTCCCTTGCCTTTTCAAGAGCATTTAATTCACAGGATTTATTGAGCGCGATTCATATAGACACTGTGCCCTTTTAAGGCTGACAGTTTGCCAGGACTTAAATAAATAATGAAAGCAGCTATAAATTCCAAAAAAAGCACCTTTACTGTATAGAGTGATGTCATGCCTTTTGAATCCCTAGCCTTTTGTGTTAAGGGCAAATTACATCTGATTACAGTGAACAAGCATATTAAAATAAACAGATGGATTACCTGAAAGAGGGGAGGTGCAGATTAGCTGCAGAATATAACGTACTGTATTCACAGCACAAGGGCTGGACATTATTTTACTAAACGTTTGCAAATGTCCTTTTGTTCAACCACAAATGTTTTATGGGGTCATGCAAAATGTTTAATCGTTTGCTGGGGTCCTCATTCAAAAAACGAATTGTGTTTGTCCGTCCGTCTGTCCGTCTGTCTCGCACTCTAAATTAAATTGATTTACGATTTATTCACAGATTTACAGCCTTACATTTTATCCAGTGTCGGCGTGCATCATTTTTTAAAGCAGCTGAAAACATCAGATCAGCTGTTTTTACTGTCTTTCCTATAAAAAAAAACAAAAACATATCAGCATAACAAAAATATATGTCTACTGGACTCGTTTTCTTCAGAGTTACTCTCAGGTTGTATGTTCAGTTAAAATGATGTGCCCCTATCCTTGCAGTCTGCAATCAAACAGAGGGAAATGGGGAATGAATCTTTTTGGTTCTGGGAAAAGTTTCCTGAAAAGAGACCTCATGGAGAGTGAAGCAATGCGCATGAAATGGGGGGGGGGAAATATAGGAAGGAGCAATTAAAAAGAATAATACGGAATCGGGCGCGTTTTCTTTTGTCAGCAGAAAGAGGGCTGTTGTTCTGCATTGTTCTCTGTGCCTGGAGTGTTGATTGAAAGGGTAGTTGGGGACAGTTCTGCAACACAGGGGAGAGTTGGAGCCGGGCCACACAGCCCCGTCCCAGGAGAGACAGACAGCTTCACTGAAGAGTCACGCCAACTTGTCTGCCAGCCAGCTCACTTTCACATTCCCCTCTGTGCCTCCTTTAACCCATTCGGGGCCAGCGATTGGGTCAGGTTTGATAGGGTTATGTTTTTTCAAACTGCTAACCTGACGATGTGCTGTAGTCGGCTAATTCATTCTCTTCTCAAGCTTCCTGGAAGCACTGGGCCCAGCCTGGCATGCAGTTCGTACCAGGGCTAAATTATTCAGGGAATACTGAATGTTGTCAGATATTTTCTGGGCTGTTCAGTTAGATAATGGATATTTGAACTACTCAAAAAATAGGATGGTCTTCTGCAACAAAGCATTTAAACCCCTACCCCCCCCAAAAAAAGTACATTCTAGCATTATCTTCTAGGAGCAACAGTTCTACTAAAAGTCTAGTTTGTATACCTCAGGTTTAAGAGTCGTGCTCTGTTTGTTTTAATGTAGCTTTCATTTCCAGTGCAAGAACGATCATTGCCAGTATTTTCAGGTGCTAACAGGTTAATGAACTCAGCCAGCCAGGGCCTGTCTCATATATCAAGTGCATTCTGCAGTAAGGTCAGCTAGTCTGTGGAATGACAGAAAGCAGCAGTAGAGATGTCTGGCGGCCAGTCCTAATACTTATCTTTCCCTGGGTTTTGTCTGCTATGCACTGAGCCTTTTAAAGCTGGATAATGCTTTATAAGAGGCTCGTGCTTAAAATACACTTAATACACATAACTCAGTCAAGGAAAAAAGTTACAAAAAGTTACAGCTTTGTGCTGTTTTTGTGAAATTAAAATATATATATCGAGGCACTGGGAGTGTAAATATGCTCTTGACATGCAAAAAAATTTATTAAAAGTGATTAGTGTGTTGTTAAGCTGAAGGAACATGAAGCCACTTTTCATGTTTTCCCTCCCGTGCAGATGTTAACGAGTGCTCGCTGCCCGGGTTCTGTCAGAACGGGGAATGCATCAACACACGGGGAAGCTACAGCTGTGTCTGCAAGACAGGCTACATACTGGATGCTTCTCAAGGACGCTGCATTTGTAAGTAAGCCTCTGTTGTGAAGAAGATGCATTTGCCTGGAGAGGGGATTTTGCACAGCATGTTAAAAAATGCTGTAAAACACTACAACGTAGCCTGTGCTCAAATGCTAGTCAGTCTTTTTAACTCTACAATGGAAAAGCAACTATTAGCAAAATATACAAATGATTTGTAAATGCATTTGACCCTAGATATTGAAGGGTTCCACATACACAAACCTCTCTACTAGCACTCGGAGCAATCCACAATAACAGGTCAGCTACACTCACAGTAACCTGTCAGCATACTCTTACCCAGAGGATCTGTGGATTTGATTGGATCTGAATAAAAACTTATTTGACGAGTTTAGAGGTTCCTGCGCTTGTGTCTTTTGATTCCTCTAAAAAACGCACCCAACTTTGCTTCTGGCTTACATAATCTGAGCACAGAGAAGAATTACAAACAATTACTCGTTAAAATTTAAAGCAGGTATAATTGACCTAAAATACTTTAGACAGTTAGATAGATAGATAGATCCCAATTAAGAGTACAATAACAGGCAAAGCCAATTAACATTCCTCTGCCCAAGAAAATGCCCTTGACTTATCTTGGCTGGTGCTGACGGTAGTAGGTTTTATTCAGCAAGTCTTTGTGACTCCTCCACCCCCATTGCGAAACAACATTCAAATTAATTCGTTTAACTTGAACCTCAAGCACTCAATTAGCAGAACAAACGCCAGCACACACAGCTGCTTATTTTCATAGCTCTGCTAGGCTTTCTTTTTTTATGATTGCTAATTGAGTAAGCTGATCCTCCTCCACCCAGATTTACCCAGGTAGTTTGAACAGGTCACGCAGAATGTGTACCGAGGTCGTCACAACACTGGCGTCTTGTTAACTATGTGTTGGATGTCCTTAAAATGTTCAAAATGGGTGTATTTGGATTGCTATCACAAAAGTGTCAAGCTGAAGCTTACAAGTGGGTTACCGAATCTGGTCAGCTGCAATATTCATTCCACGTCCAAGGTGCTGCCATTGCCAGTCATACTGGGGTTCTGCTAATGATTCTGCTTAGGTTTCTCCATCATTATAATAGGACACCAATAGCATATTCAAGCTTTGATCAGGGATCATTATATAAGTCAAGAGTTTTTTTTATATGTAAGCTGTGGTTGGGATTCAATTTTAATGGTGCTGCTGCCACCAACCCATTAATTATCTAAATGTTTAATAAGTCTGATCCCCACCCTTGTTCCTGAGCATGTATGTTTACTACCTTTTCTTATGGCAAAACACCAGGGATAGAAATATGACTCCTGTTGCATAGCGGTTTGACCCATTCCTGGTTTTACTATGAGAATAAGACACGCCTTCTTGTTATCCATACACCGTGGTTAATCAAGTTCATAGTAAAACCTGGAACGGGTGAAATTACTATGCAACAGGAGTTTTATTTCCAGCCCTGAAACTGCCTACATAACAAACACCCATCAGATCATTCATCAGATCGTTTATATTCCAAAAGCTGGGATCACAGGGTTATAAGGATGGCAGCATTTTTATTTGAAATTGGATGCCTGGCTTAGTTAAGGTATTGAACAGTTGTGTTGGTGTGTCCGTGCGTGTGTTTGCTGTGCAGCCCAGATGGTGATCTCGGAGTTGAAGGGGCAGTGTTATCGCATCCTGAAGACGGGGTTCTGCTCGATGCCCATCCTAAGGAACATCACCAAGCAGATCTGCTGCTGCAGCAGAGTGGGCAAAGCCTGGGGTCAGGCCTGCGAGAGGTGCCCACCCTTCGGATCAGGTGAGCGGGCACGGGACACGGGGCACAGGGCACACATCGAGGGATGAAAATAAGACTCCTATTGCACAGCACTTTCAAAGTTAATTTCAAGCCCTTGCACTCATCTTCAGTTTTATGCCTCACAGTCAGAATATTAGTCTGATTCACCCCATTGTAGAGGGAACAGGCTCAGGTGTGCCTTATTAAACTCATAATAATTGACAGATCAAACCCCATGGATCAAAGCCCATTGATTTTCTTTGCAGAGCAATTTAAGGAGATTTGCCCAGCAGGGCCAGGTTACCACTACTCAGCTTCCAGTGTTAAAATCAACCAGGAACGCCAAACTGCAGTGGCGCCCCCTAGAGCCCAAACACGTAAGTACAGCATACCAGTGGATCGCAAACTCGGGTGCCCAGAATGCATCCCCGGAGGTGGGGGGGTGGTGAAAAGCTTCAGGAAATGCATGGGTATTTGTTGCAATAGCTTATTGAACACATTGTAAATGTAGATCAGCTAACGAGAATTTTTTGTGTAATCTACTTATAGCCTCTCTGACCGCCAATGTGGGCAACGAGAGAGAAGAGAGGCTGCCACCAAGGATGGAGAGGCCAGTGCAACCACTGAAACCAGAACCCCCAGTACAACCACTTAGACCAGTACAGACATTCACCGTCTCCACCACAACCCGCACTGCCATGCGTGCCCCAGGTACACAGCATCCATCCATCCATCCATCAGTTTGTCTGTCTGTCAATCTACAGGGTCATTAGAAAACACCTGTTGTTCATTTGATATCCAAATCCCTGGCGTGTATTCTGCACTATAATAAAAGCTGCATCTCCCTGTTTGAAGTCAGTCACAATGTGACTGCAAGGCAAGAGCTCTGACTGACTTTGATAGAAGGCTGATAGAAGGTGCTCGATTGGTAGGTGCTTCAGTACCCAAGCCTAGAGATATGGCCAAAGGTTTCGCATCACCCTATGAAAAACTTGACATTTCGAAATCTTACATGAAATACTGTACTACTGTTATGGCTTTCAGCAGACTTTTGTGGCATCATTTTGTAGTTTCTTTGATTACATGACATTAAATAAAAAGATCTAAATTATGTTCACATAGTTTTTTTTTTAAAAGTTACGTCTCAGTCCTAAAATTCTAGGTGATTCCATAGCTTTACACACTAAAGCAGCATTATCACCTTACCCCTGATTTCTAGTGTTACAGATCTTTTCATTCTTTGCTTTAATACTTCAAAAACCCACACAGCAAGACAATGAGAATTGCTTTAACAGAGAAGAGCTTAGTCTAATACCAGCACTTTGGAAAAGAGCGATTGTAGGGTGTATAATAAAAGCAGTGGCTACAGGAGGCCAGTGAATATGAATAAATTCTTTTTATACCCAGCAGACTGGAAATTCAACCCCTCCTTCTATTGTGAGTCTTTGCGAAAGAAAGCCACATTAATCTAGACCTCAGGTTAAGCAGATAAATCTCTCCCGACTGTCTTTTCTTCTGTCGCACAATAAGATCTGAAGCCTTGATTTTATTTGAGGGTTTTTTTTTTTTATTCCAAGCGAACGTGTGGGATGATGAAACATCTTTTAGAATTTTTTTTTTTTGCAATGGTGCCACATTTTCACGCCAGCTGTGTTGCAGAAGCTCCTGTATATTGTTAAGTGCTGCTTAAATCATTACGTCTTAAGAGATTTTTGGCAACATTTTACATTAAGTGTCTCTAATTACTGCAGAGTTACATAATAGTTTCTTAGTGAACATGTGTACTTACACATAAGCACATAGTTACTGTGCATTGTAACATTGTAATTATGTGCAAGTACACATGTATTTACAAAGTAATTACACAGTACACAGTAATTAGACACACTTAATGTAAAGTATTACCAGATTTTTATGTAAGTTAATACAAGTATTTAATTTCTTATCTAAGCCGTGTGCATACATACAGTATCTGAGAATTGCATTTCATTCTGTATGGACATTCTACAAGACTAACTTATGTTTGGATTTACCAGAATGGATTAGTTTGGACTTGCGAGCCCTTGGTCTTGTAAATACTGTGTTTCATGGCTGCTACGCGCTCCAAACCCTGAGTGCTCTGCTCTGTGTGAAGAGCAGTCACTGATGCTTTTATAATACCCTCTTGCTGGGATATAGCTCTCCTGCATCACTTGCATATCTCAAAGTCTTGGCTGGCTGTAGTGGTGACAGGTGTGAGAGGGGCAGCTTTTTCTGATACCTGTTAAAAATGCTTTGGTCTGGCAGAGAGGCCATCGGTGGACCCTGGAATTTTTATTATATTAGACACACATGCCTCTGTCAGTCTGCCTACCTGTACGCTTGTGATTTCATGTTAAACACATGCAAACTTCAAATATACCCTACCTATCTACAGCCCTATCTATCTCTCTATTCTATTAGAGTCAAGGTATATGCATGGTATAGCAAACATGGCATGTAGGAAGACAAATTAAATAACATTGTTATCTATCTATCTATCTATCTATCTAACATCTGATTGGTGTTGTCTTGTCTCTCTCTCCCCAACCCTGTGGTTAGAGGTTCGAGTATGTGACCTGAACCCTCAGATCTGTGGAGCGGGGCGCTGTCTGAAGCAAAGAGGAGGAACCTACACCTGTCTCTGCAACCAGGGCTACCACATCAACCCCCAGCAGACACGATGCGTGGGTACGGAGACTGAACCCCTCCCTCCCTCCCCCCCCCCCCAAAGAGAAGGGGTGCTCCCTCCAGTCGAGGGCAGGCTTGAGCTTGAGAAGCGGTGTTTCTTTCTCTAGTGTGTAACAGAGCGCTGTGTTGTGTTTCAGATGTAGACGAGTGCAGTCTGAGCCCGCGGCCCTGCACGAACGGTCAGTGTGAGAATACAGCTGGGAGTTACCGATGCCTGTGTCCGTCTGGGTTTAGACTGGGACCGCAAGGAGCCAGCTGCACAGGTAACTCGCTTTCTAAAGGGCTTATTACCTCTTAGGTAAGTCAATACGTTGTGTGTAGGGTGTCTCGTATTGTATAAGAGCAGTGCAGTTTGGGTGAGAGGAATTAGTTGTGGTGTTCTATGCAGGGGATGCAGCCTATCTTAACTGGTGTACTGTGTATAAATACATGGAATAAATATTAGTGCTGGAAGTGGTCCACAAAGCAATTCTTAGTGGTCCCCGCCTTGGAAACAAAGACTGATTGCAATCACACACAGTCAGGCGCTACAAAAGCCAGACTACTCAAGTACCAGTGGCTGGGCAGTCGATTGTTAGTGTGAGCGCCTATCTGTCATTTGTGTGCTCAGATACAGACGAGTGCCGACAGTCCCCCAGCCCCTGCACTAACGCACGCTGTGAGAACACACCTGGCAGCTACAGGTGTGTCTGCGCTGCTGGATACCAGCTGGATCACCAGGGAGCTGAGTGCATAGGTGAGGAACTGTTCTGGTATGCTTTACCCCTGTACAGCTAGGGCCAAACGTTTTGCATTACACTGTAGAATTAACACATAGACACATAAAGCTGAACGAAACCTGCTGAATAATGATTACGTTAACATATTGAATTACACAGCGCTTTGTAGTTTTCTCATATACTTAACGCCTTTTCGGATCCCACTAGAAAAACGCTTATCCTACTGTGTTGAAACTCCCGTTGTTTTGTACAAGTTCACTGAGAGTATCAGATAGGTCGTCTCCCTTTTTCAATGACTTCAATAAGCGTTGAATATAATAACCTGCTGCCAACTCTTCTGTGCTGTCTTTCCCTCCCTCAGATATCAATGAGTGTGAGAATGCTGCAACCTGCCCTGATCAGGAATGTGTTAACTCCGCTGGCTCCTTCCAGTGTGTGCCCTGCCGGCCTGGTTACCAGCTAAAGAACGGCAGATGCACAGGTAGTTCAAATGCCCAATATCTCCCTATGATTGCCTGTGCCCCTTTGGAAGCAATGCACCACTGTATTCAATGTGCCATCTGTTTTGTAAGTCAATATTTAATACGAAAGACTGAAGAAGAAAAAAGTTAACATTTCGAAATCTAACGGTAAATACTCTACTACTGTGATGGTTTCTGGTAGACTTTTGCGATATAGTTTTGAGAGAAGTGGTGTTTCTTTCTCTGTAGTGTGTAACAGAGCGCTGTGTTGTGTTTCAGATGTGGATGAGTGCAGTCTGAGCCCAAGGCCCTGTACGAACGGTCAGTGTGAGAATACAGCTGGGAGTTACCGATGCCTGTGTCCGTCTGGGTTTAGACTGGGGCCGCAAGGAGCCAGCTGCACAGGTAACTCGCTTTCTAAAGGGCTCATTACCTCTTAGGTAAGTCAATACGTTGTGTGTAGGGTGTCTCGTATTGTATAAGAGATGCCATTTAGTGCAGTTTGGGTGAGAGGACTGACTGCTCAAACTGCGTGAAATAACATCTCTTACACAATAAGAGACCCCCCCCGACACACGACGTACTGACGTATTGTTAATCCCCCAAATGAAGATTGAACCCAGGAACAGCTCTAAAATGAAAGACGCTTTTATTTTTGTAAAACATAACTTTTGCCTCGCTTGTTCGTTTCAGATATCGACGAATGCCGCCTGACGCCTCGGCCTTGCTCCGTTGGTCATTGTGAGAACACAGCGGGCAGCTATAGATGTGTTTGTCCCAATGGCTACAGACTGAACCCACAGGCAACCCAGTGCATTGGTAAGCTGAGTGCCAGGAGTTTCATAACCAGGCTTTCAAACCAAGCACTGTCACCTTGTCAGAGAAAGAGCCTTCACCGCTACAATCACACACAGGTTGCCAAGTGGTCAGAAAAAAAGCAAAGTATAGCAATCTCCAACAGGAATCCATCATTCTGCTAGTCTACACACAACACAGCACAACTACAAACACAGTCTGTGCTTCCTGATTATACCCACAGTTGCTTTTTATTAACAATTATATTTGTGCAGCCCTTTTAAAATGTTACACTGTATTTCTCAAAATGCAACATATCTTAACTGGTGCACTGTGTATAAATACATGGAATAAATATTAGTGCTGGATGTGGTCCACAAAGCAATTCTTAGTGGTCCCCGCCTTGGAAAGAAAGGCTGATAACCATTGCAATCACACACAGTCAGACGCTACAAAAGCCAGACTACTCAAGTACCAGTGGCTGGGCAGTCGATTGTTGGTGTGAGCGCCTGTCTGTCATTTGTGTGCTCAGATACAGACGAGTGCCGACAGTCCCCCAGCCCCTGCACTAACGCACGCTGTGAGAACACACCTGGCAGCTACAGGTGTGTCTGCGCTGCTGGATACCAGCTGGATCACCAGGGAGCTGAGTGCACAGGTGAGGAACTGTTCTGGTATGCTTTACCCCTGTACAGCTAGGGCCAAACGTTTTACATTACGCTGCAGAATTAACACATAGACACATAAAGCTGAACAAAACCTGCTGAATAATGATTATGTTAACATATTGAATTACACAGCGCTTTGTAGTTTTCTCATATACTTAACGCCTTTTTAGATCCCACTAGAAAAACGCTTATCCTACTGTGTTGAAACTCCCGTTGTTTTGTACAAGTTCACTGAGAGTATCAGATAGGTCGTCTCCCTTTTTCAATTACTTCAATAAGCATTGAATATAATAACCTGCTTCCGACTCTTCTGTGCTGTCTTTCCCTCCCTCAGATATCAATGAGTGTGAGAATGCTGCAACCTGCCCTGGTCAGGAATGTGTTAACTCCGCTGGCTCCTTCCAGTGTGTGCCCTGCCGGCCTGGTTACCAGCTAAAGAACGGCAGATGCACAGGTAGTTCAAATGCCTGATACTTCCCTATGATTGCCTGTGCCCCTTTGGAAGCAATGCACCACTGTATGCAATGTGCCATCTGTTTTCTAAGTCAGTATTTAATATGTCTCGGTCTGGATTAAATCAAACATTAAGTTGAGAGTGAATTTCTCACACACTGTGTCCTGCATCACCATGTGTCATTAAATCTAAATTTAAAAAAATAATTAAAAAGACGAAACCCAGATATTAACATTCTTAATCTGTTTTTATAGAGACCGTCGCAGATTAAACATTTAAAACGGATTGCCATTGGCATTCTGAGTGCGTGATCTGCACTCTCAGAGAAATGATAAGAGTAGATGCGGCTAATGGACTCCAATGAGGATGTGACATGTCATATATAACCCATCTATCTGTCTATCTATCTCTCTATAGCCCTATTCTCTTGAGACAGGCAGACGGATTGTAAAGGTAGACTAAGCCTCTGGCTCTTGTTCTGTTTCCCAAGCATCAGAATTCAATTAAAGCCATTTATAATAACTCAGCTAATCTGGGAACTGTACCAGACCACCATTAGGATATTTTTAGCAAAATGCTAGTAATGTTGGCAGTAATGTTCATCGTTAACTTCTTATTAAAAGGCAGTGCTGTGGAGCACAGTCACTGCCTTCTAAGTGATCAGCACTGTAGGATTGCCAGCCTGGCTATCATTGTGAAACCTCATTAGACCATCGCATTATCCTGTTGTAACCTTCTACACATTTCCCAAAGCAAAATCACAGCTAAGTGTAATGAAGCACAGGGAAAGCAAGGTAAAGCATTGGTAAGCAATGTAAAGCATATTATTAAACTTGACAAACTGGGGTAAACTATGGGAAATGCTTAGTATATAACCATGGAGAAAAAGCATTGGAAAACTGCAAAAATCCCTTGCAAAGATACTGTGGTAAATATGATATGATCGATTTATTTGCAGCATTGCCTCACAATCCCCTGGTGGGCGAGTAAGAGGGTATGAATTAGTGAAGAATAAACAGTGCAGTCATTAGGAACGGATGGAGAGGAAAGGGAAAGCTTAATGTTTTTAAATCATGTGAATTAACAGGGCTAAATTCAAAATGAATGGCTTCAGAACTCAGAGGAAGAGCTGACGATATTCAGGTGTTATTCCTGTATTTATCCTATTCGATCATCTCTCTGCACATAGTGTTAGAGGACCAGATCCAGCAGTATAAGCGGACTCCAGCTTAGATCCCGTTCATTGCAGTCTGTTGCTCGGATCCGTTTTGGGGTGTGCATGTACAGTCTGAAGAGATTCACATGTAGCCGCTGGACAGATTCTTTAGCGAGGCTGTTTGCACATACCTCATAAATCTCGAACGCTCGAAGGGGCTGAGGGGTGGGAAGGTGTTTTGAGTTAAAAGACGGGTTTGCCTGCACGTGCTCTTCACAGAAGGAAAGAACAGCTGAGACAGACCCACGTACTACAGCTCTAAAACCCAATCTTGAAAGGGGAAGTTTTATAGATTCCAGATTGACAGTATCCCCTTATTATGAGGTCCAAACATTACAAACATTGTAATACAAGTCTGCTGTTTTTGAATAAGACACAGAGGCAGAGAGGCAGGCTGATCCCTGTACCGGCACAAATTATGGCAGCAAAAAATTATTTCCAGCTAGACTAGGGGTGGGGATTGTATTGCCCACTGTTGCTCACTCAGACAGCTTCCTTATTAAATATTTTGCTATCCCTGAATAGATCATCGTCTCCACTTTAAATATTCAAAAGAGCAAGATATTTCACCAGTAGAGTGGTCCCCTGAAATGCTCTCCTTTTTCTAGGAAAGCAGCACCCCTGGGTACGGGGAGTTTGTTGCCAGATAACTTGCTCATGTGATCACTAAATATTTTGCTATCCCTGAGTAGAAAACCGTCCTCTCTCCTTACACAAGGTGTAAGGAATAGTCACGTAGCATAGCAGTGGAAACGGACGTCCTGGCTGCCCTATGACCCGAATGTCAGTGTTATGGCAGGTTTTTCTAACCTTTCATGCTTGCATTAATTGGTTTTAAGATCGGTCCAATTCATGCTGGTTTAACTGGCTTGCCTCTGCTCCCACAGACGTCGATGAGTGTCTGGGCTCGTTAGTCTGTGGTACTAATGGGCACTGTGTGAACACAGATGGCTCCTTCAGCTGTGACTGCAAGATTGGATTCAGGTCGGACAGCAGTCGGAACCAGTGCAGCGGTGAGTAAAATACGATTTTTAAAGCTGCTAGTAACTAACGAACCTAAAACACAAGACTCCGATTGCACAGCAGTTTGAGCCATTCCTGCTTTTACTGTGAGTTTAGTAAGACCTGTGCACTGTGTCAGCTCATAGTAAAACCTGGAGTGACTGAAACTGCTATGCAATAGGAATCTTATTCCCATCCCTGTAAAAAAAAAAAAAAAAAAAAAAAAGGTCTGTTTAAAGCAAAATCGCTTATATTCCTGGGGAACACGTTACACCTGCTTTGTATGTTCCACCCGCTGCATAAGAAATACATTCAACCTGCACTTTGTATGAGCCCTAGCCTCGTGCTGGATTACAAACACATTGCACCTGCTCTGAATGTTAGTCCTTGCTTCTGCACACAATGAACGCATGACCTCCTCCCACCCTACCACCCCCTCCCGCTGTTAATGTCTCCCTGCAGATATCAATGAGTGTCTGGAAGGGGACTTCTGTTTCCCGCACGGCGAATGTCTCAACACTGATGGGTCGTACAGCTGTCTGTGTTCCGAGGGATACAATGCCACCCCAGACGGAGACTCCTGTATAGGTAGGATGCTGGTGGCCAGAACACGGTTCCATGTTGGGAACATTCCACCAGCCGCTTCCCATTGTAGGGTGCTGCCATTGGTACAGAGCCGCTAGGAACAGTGGCTCTAGCACTTTCTGCTTTACTCCCATTTTTTTTTTTTCAAGTTGCCTGTTGTGTCTGTTCCCAGATGTGGATGAGTGTGCCAGGCCGGAGCTGTGCCAGGATGGCAGTTGTACCAATACCCAGGGCTCCTTCGAGTGTGTGTGCCAACCCGGCTTTGCCACCAACCCAGAAAAGACTGCCTGCCTTGGTAAGCTGTCCGTATTTCTTCCAAGGTCACTAATACACACAAGGACAGTTTGGGACAGCGCAGAATTGTCAGCTCACACCCCAGTGCATTCTGGTAAGTGTAGTCCTGCTGTGAAACATACCCGAGACAGGGAAAACATACCAGAATGCATTGCATAATTGAGCATAGTATAATTGAGCATAACTTATTTGATGCTAATTGCAGTTCAGGCTGGTCAGGTTTTCCCTGCCTTGTTTTTTCAGACGTTGATGAGTGTGCAGAGTCGAGGGGAGCTGTGTGTGGACCCCGACGTTGTGAGAACACCATCGGTTCCTTCCATTGCATCACTTCCTGTGAGCCCGGCCACAGGGCAACTGTCAGCGGGGACTGTGTGGGTAAGCACTCGCAAGCCACCTGCTGGCCAATAAACTCACTGCAACCACTTTCTTTATTGGTCCTATCAATCTGCTGGTCAATAAGCACAACTGCTTTCGTTAATAGTCTTCGTCACTCGATGGACAATCAAGTCATTATAACTGCCTTCTATATTAGTCCCAGCTATTAAAAGCGCAACGCTATTCTGATTTTCAGATTGAATGGAAATTGTAAACCAGCTTTGGATTAGCACAGGGTGGTCCATCTCTGGCATACACTGCAGC
The DNA here is from genome assembly GCF_017654505.1 of Polyodon spathula. Lineage (NCBI taxonomy): Eukaryota > Metazoa > Chordata > Actinopteri > Acipenseriformes > Polyodontidae > Polyodon > Polyodon spathula. Next base: position 1,629,194 of record NC_054573.1, on the reverse strand, counting down.
GTATAACTCAAAACCACGTCGTCCGAATTCCATTCGGTCGGGCTTAAATGAGATGCTGATTTTTAAATTAGCTGCTGACTCCATTTGTGTATATGTGTATATAAGCTCCACAGCGGCTGTCCCGCTCTGCAGACAGCTGGGGGCTTTGTGATGAGGCTGAAATTTTAAGAGGCTGTAGCTCCAGCTCCATTGGCTTTTCCCACTGAACTTTTCCACTGATCTGTCAAAACACTGCAGCCCAGCCCATCTGGCACTCATCACCTGTGCCTTTGTATATAAGATTGCAGAACACATGGCTGCAGTATTTAGTGCACTCTGCAGGATTGAAGAAGGTGCGGGGGGGGGGCTATGTATTCAGATGTATTGGTGGGGGTAGGCTTTGTCTTTATTTTTTCATTTAAACCCATTTTCAGCTGCCACAGGGCCCCTCTAGAGCACTATATTAGACTATACCACTGGAAAAAAACACGAGCAACTAGATGATCATGGCTTTTAAAAAAATGTGTAGATATACGTATACCAGAATCTGTAACAGCAGTGCATTACACAACACTGCCTGCTACTATTGCATAAGTCCAATTTATTTCTATCAGCATAAAAGCAATTTGGGAATGTACAAGAAGATTCCGATTTCATCTCAGGTTCCTTTTTAAAATGGATTCGAAAGAATTCCATTCCGATTGATTTGATGAACAAAGAGACTTCAGCTGAAGTAATTTGCTGCTGCTGTGAGAAGCTCATTTTATTGAATTGATTTGAGGAAGGAATTGGCAACCCTGGCTGCAAAACTAATCTCCGTTGCCAAAAAAAAAAAAAAAAAAAATGTAATCTTTGTTTTTGTTCGTTTGTGCCTTTCAGATTGCCGGGAGACCCTATGTCATGCCAACCCTTTTCTCTTTCAGACATTAACGAGTGTGCAAACGACACTGTCTGCGGTGACCATGCCTTCTGCCAGAACCTGATTGGCTCTTACCAGTGTCTGTGTGACCAGGGTTATGAGGCGGGGCGAAATGGGCAGAGCTGTGTGGGTACGGGAAACACCGTTGGTTCTTATTGGACGAACAGCTGCAACGGCACTAACAACCCATGCAAAGTCAGACAAGATCCATTGTTTCTCTTAAAGGGGAGGTCAAACTGTATTAGATGATTCAGCCTGGGTTAAAGATGGCATCTAGAACTGAACTCAAGTCAAAGCATGTTAAAATGGAAACTATAACTCACATATCAGAAATCACAATATTCGATCCCTTGAAGGAGGAAATAAGAGCAAGAATCAAGCCTATAGTTAAACCAGGAATGGGTGAAATTGCTATGCAATAGGAGTCTTAATTCTTTCCCTGCACTTACTCTTAAGTAAGTAGACAAAAGTTTGGTTATTTACTCAATCAGCATTATGAGTGTTTCTATGCAGCAATGGCACTAAGACTCCCATTGCACAGCAGTTTGATCCACTAAAATGATACTCAAATTTTTCTGTTTAAACTCGACACCTGGATATGTAACCGATTAGTCCAAGTATCATTTGGACCTTATTAATTTGACGATGCGTTATCTAGCAGAAATATAGGTTGCAATGGGAACGTTACCCTACTACCTGGGATAGATCGCAGAGCCGATTGCCGTCATTTCACAGGGGGAGAAACCGAGGGAGATCTACACTTGCTCACACCTATAGTACGGTCCCACGGACGCCACGTCGCGCGACCCTCTTTTCACCTCCCGAGCGAAGGACGCATAGACGCCGGTGGCTTTTTCTTCTTTCCCTTCCCTCATAGCTGGGTCTGTGTGACTGTCGTGTTGACTGTTCATAGTCGGCCCTACTCACATGCATTGTTTGTGCAAAGACCTCCACAACCATAGACAGAAAACGTTGTCGAAAACGTCATGTGACGGTAACGGGGACAACCGTGTAGTGCGGATGCACTGCCATTGTAGAGTCTTTCCCCTGTTGGTGAGATGAGGTTATACTCTCTATAACCACGAATGCACAGCTCTTTTGCATTGTGGTTAAGACTCATGTTTGCGGTGTGCATGGTCATCCCAAGCAAAAGAAAATGCGCTAGACGTGAGGTACAAAACAGTACATAAAGGTGGAAAACTGGATTTGATAAGTCAATCAGCCAGCTGAGCTGGTCAGTGCTGCCATCTCGTGGTGTAAAGTGAAATGACTCGATCTTACGGTGTGTTGTGTTATCTGTGATTTTTCTTTTCTCCAGCCCAGAGGTTTCCCAGCAGTTCTGGGGGAGTGTATCGACCAGACCCCTCCCCTCCGCGCAGTGATGTCAGAGAATGCTACTACAACATCCGTGACGCAAACGTGTGCCAAAACGTACTGACACGCAACGCCACCCTACAGGAGTGCTGCTGCACCGTGGGGGAGGGCTGGGGGGAGAGCTGTCAGCTGACTGCCTGCCCGGCACCTGGAACAGGTACGCTACCTGCTGTACACCTGCTGCAGTCTCAAGCCTATATATATTAGTCTATATATATATATAGTTCTTTTTTGTGACTAAATATTCATAGTGTATTAGCAGGGTGCTTATTTAAACAAATTAAGTGCCAGCCTTCGAATGCCATTGGCATATGTGAATAAAGCTATTGAATCTTCTCCTGTTTTCTCTACAAGCTCAATACCAGTCTGTGTGTCCCAGTGGAAAGGGATATGTGACCTCTACTCGGGGCTCCTTCAGTTACAAAGGTGAGTGATCTCGTGCCCTTCCACTGCAAACGCTTGCAGAATCCCCTTTGTGTAACAGTTCGAACACACAGGGCTGTCCTGACATGCTGAAGTTTCAGATCATCATTTAGCTGCCTGACTGTTCCTTTACTGCCGTAGTCTATTAACATTCAAAGGCAATATCCGATATGAAGTGCTACCATGTGCCGCCACGTGCTCTGGGGCTTTTCCGCTCACATCGCAATGCGTTCTGTTTCTCCTGTTCAGATATTGATGAGTGCACACTGTTCACTGCTGCAGTGTGTAAGAATGGCGTGTGTGTGAACACGATCCCAGGCTATTCCTGCTACTGTCCCAATGGCTACTACTATGACCAAACACAACTGGAGTGCGTGGGTAAGAGACAGCGCGGCTATACCTATTATGAATGTGTAAGGAAACTAATGGGATGACTGCACGTGTGATGTCGTACAATACCAGTTGCTATTAGTAAGCTTCCTGTTATGGATTCCAATATTCAATGTAGCTTAGTCGTTAGACACACAAATAAAGCACCTGATTATATTCAGAAATCAGGGCATGCAATGTTCGGGGAGAAAGCTCAGGTATGAAGAGCATTCAAGGAGCTTGTCTCACACTCTCAAGCGCCTGTCTTGTATGTCTTGGTCAAACTTGGTCAAACACTCTGTTTTCCTAACAATATCTGAACACTGAATTTTTTGGCGTGAATTAAAACGTTGTTCTGGACATATTCAGTTAAAAATAAAAAAATAAACTGATTTATAACCATATACACAGTCGCAAAGAGCTCTGCGCTTTTGTTTCACTGTTGCTTCGGATTATTATTACAGGGGGTGTGGATTAGCGAGGGTCTCCTGTGTGACGTTTGTGAGCCTGTTTCGTCTCTAGATAACGATGAGTGCTTGGAGGAGGAGTCCTGTCTGGGAGGGAGCTGTGTCAACACTATGGGCTCGTATTATTGCTCCTGTGACCCCCCTCTCATCCTGGACGCAGCCCAGCGAGCGTGCGTCGCCAACATCAGCCAGTCTGCTGGTACGAGGAGCAAACTCAGTGCAGACTAGGAATGACGCATCTTCATCAGTCTGATATGTTATGTGATTATGAAGAGATCTTTGGCTATGCTGAAGTTAACATGTCCAGTAGTACTCTCTCTCTATCTATCTATCTATCTATCTATCTATCTATCTATCTATCTATCTATCTATCTATCTATCTATCTATCTATCTATCTATCTATCTATCTATCTACCCTGTCTGTCTATCCATCTCTATCTAGCTATATCCATCTGTCTTTCTGTCTGTGCAGAATGTGCATTCTAAAATGTAATGTTTTATATGATTGAATATTTTTAATAATACAGGGTATTTTAAGACCTGTCTGTTGGCCGATCTAAATAGATGGATAGATAGATAAACAATACAATAATATGAGAAACAATGCAGTTACTAATCCAAGCTGTTGAAATTCTCAGTGTCTGACATTCAGGTCCCTACAGTAGCCAATAGTGCAGTGTCTCTGGTTTCAGGTGGGGCGTTTGCTTGACCGCTCAGTTTGTTTCTCCTGCACTGTTATTAATTAATGTAATTATGCGCACCAGCTTGCATTGCAGATTTATGGAAAGCATGTTTTTTGAATTGGTGCAGTGACACTGTATGTGCTTCCTGGGTTCTAACAGAAGTCTGTTTCTTTCCCAGATGAAAACCTGGCGTACTGCTGGCAGGAGTTAGGAGAAGATTATATCTGTAACCGGCCCATGTTGGATAGGCAGATCACTTACACAGAGTGCTGTTGCCTGTATGGACTGGCCTGGGGTATAGAGTGTGCACTCTGCCCAGCTCGAGACTCAGGTACTAGATTTAGATTAAGACAAGGAAGCATCTGCCAACCAAGCCCCTGCTATCAGCCATCACTCAGATCTACTGTCTTACCCATTGTGACTGAAAGTGCTTTGCACCAGTGGGATGCAGCTTTTGTATGTTACAGAATACATGTCGGGGATGCCATTTGACGGTCAGCTCGGTTGTGTGAAAGTTTATGCTACTGGTTGTGGTTTTCTGCCCAATCCCTTCTAAACTGGTGCTTTAATGTGCATTTTGAGTTGTGGCCACAAGAGGGTGCTGTGTTGGGATCAGCCAAATCAATGTATAAAGAGGAAAGATTTTGCAAAGCTACATTGGTGCTGAGTTTAGGCTCTTTCTGAAATGACAGGACAAGGGAACAATGTAACAAAGAGCATTTTTCTTTTGTTTGTTTGTTTTTTTTTTTTTTTTGTTTTTTTGTAACCAGTTACTGTGTGTGCCTGAAGGACTGCAAAATTCAGAGTTTACAATTGCTGATCAAAAAAAAAAAAAAACCAAAAAAAAACTTTTGATTTCTAAATGTAGAATATTTTAAAGGTCTGCCTGAATTGTTTCAGATGATTACGAAGCCCTGTGCAATGTCTTGAGACCCCCGGCTTACGGACCCCCTCTCGGACCCTACGCTGGGGAATATGGACCAGGCTTTGGAGGGAACTACGAGCCTCCATACGGTCCAGACATCTTCGCTGATCCCCCTCCACGAGGCAGAACCCCAGGCTATCTCAGACCTGGGGGGTATGAAGACTACCCCTCCCGCGGGGGACAGATGCCAAGCTATGGGTCCCGTTCTCGCTCTCCGGCTTCATACGGACCACAGGAGGGCCCGTACGGACGCCACGGGTATAAAAACATTTTGTGAATGAAGTTCAGTGCGGTTATGTTTCATAGCAGGGATGGAAATAAGACTCCTGTTGCATAGCGGTTTCACCCATTCCAGGTTTTACTACAAGCTTGATTAGTGTGTGTAGGTAACAAGCTGAGGGTGTCGCATAGTAAAACCAGGAATGGATCGCACTGCTGTGCAATGGGAGTTTTATTTCCATCCCTGCAGATGTAATTGCAAAAAGAATGAATGAATGCAAACAGCATCAAAATGCAAGAGAACAGTAGAGCCCTGAGATTTGTCCAGTTTAGACTGCAAGTTATTAAGATTATGTGTGTATTGTAATATATCCGTGTCATAGTGACTATATTGTTTTGATACAGCCCTGGCCGGAGCTACGATCTGGGGGATTTCGAGCCTGACCTGCCATATGTACCCCACGAATCAGAGCCCAGACCACCCTTTGGCAGAGCGGACTCTCTGGTAGAACCCTCTTATGAATCCCGTCAAGGGAGGTACAGATCCCTGAGCCCCCAGTCTGCAGGACCCCCTTTTGAAACAGAAGAGCCCTCTGTCCCGTGGCTGCAGTACAGACCAAGAGAGTCAGCTCCCTACCCAGAGTACCGTGACCGGCCACTGGGGGGCATCAGGAGAGAGACCTATGAGAGTAAGCTTGCTGTTAGAGCAACTGAGCGTGCTGCTGTTTTGTACTGGTATGCAATTACTTACAGATGCCTAAAATAAGCTCTGTACATTAAATAGTAAAGTGTCATAACTGGAATATAAGGTGGGGGGGGGGGGGGGGGGGGGGGGGGGGGGGTTTAAATACAAGTGTGGATCAGATTCAGTATTCAGTATATAAAGATGGGTTGGAATTGAAGAACAAGGAACTGGAATTTGGAATTTGGAATTTGGAATTGATTTTAAAAAGGAATTTTAAAACAGGAGTTGTCCCCAAGCCTGCTGTGCACTCGTGGTATTGTGGACCTGTGTGAGCGCTGCGGTGCTTCAGGTCAATGAGCTATCTCCGGGGTTTGAGGCTGGTTGTCACGGTTTCTCTTGCAGGCAGATATGAGCCGTACGAGGGCCTGAGCGCGGAGGAGTGTGGGATACTGCACGGCTGTGAGAATGGCCGCTGCATCCGCGTGCCGGAGGGCTATACCTGTGACTGCTATGATGGTTACCACCTGGACATGACTACGATGACCTGCATAGGTACGCACAGGACTGCCTGCCCATAATAAAAGCACAGCACAGTGTGATAAAGCATAGTGAAAGCATGGTAAAGCATCGTAAAGCACAGAGAGGTCTGGTAAAGCATAGGGTACTTTATTCTGCTTTTACTGTGGTAAATTTTATAAGGGTACATCGCCACACTGCCATGAAAAATCACTTTGGTTTGGTCTTGTTTTTGAACGCAGATATAAATGAGTGTGACGAAGCAGACGACCCCTCCACCCTGTGTGTGAACGGACAGTGTCTCAACACAGACGGCTCCTATCAGTGTGTGTGCCTCCGTGGCTTTGTGATGTCAAGACAACGCAATTACTGCATCCCGGCACGACCACGGCAGTGAGGGGAGAGAACGTAACACACTCAATCACACACACTCACACACACACACTCACACACACACACACACACACACACACACTGACACACACACACACACACACACACACACACCAAAGAGTTCTGACTTAACTGTTTCCAACCATGTTCGTCGAACAAGGTATATTTTTTATTCAGATATGATAAACAGGCCAGGGAGGTATTTATTTTTGTGAATATTTAAATGAGTTTTTTTTTTTTTTTAATAAAATAAATAAATTCCACTTTTGCAATGACATTAAGCAGGAATTTTGTACCGTATGAATATATATACAACTTGAGTTAAAAAAAAAAAGAAACAATAAATAAAAATGCCAGCATTTTGTACTTTATCTTTGAATTGGTAAGAGGATTCTTTATTAAGTTCATAATAATAAACTAATAGTAGTAATAATAATAATAATAATAATAATAATAATTCCTATAGACTGTACAATGTGACCTGAATCGCGAGAAATTTGTAGAACTTATTAGACCAATGTGACTTAAAATTATTTTGTATTTCAAATTAAATTCCACTTCAATTATTAATATTAACTTTATTGTAAACTGGGTGGAGAAGTCTCCTTCTGAGTTAAACAGCTCACATTCAACTATATATATAATTAACAGAAATAAATATATCTGTGACAGGCAACCAGAACTAAACATTTTAACACCAACACAAAGAAAATCAGTTACAAAAACAGTGAAAATGACATTTCTTATTCTTTGTTCTATTGCCTATACTCTTACACTAGCTTTCAAGTACCAAATAACACAAAAACTACAGTAGTTCATTTATTTATGTCCTCCTTTGATTAAATCCAAGGTTACTGCAACATAATAACTATCCTTTTGACTTTGTTGTGACAATTCTTTGACCCCGCTAGATCTCCTGCGCTGTGTATGAAGTCAGATCAGTTTGATTTACAGTGACGTTAAGCTAATGATGAAGTAACTTTATTTTATTATTATTTTTTATTATTATTATTATTTACTGGTTTTGGTTTGACTTGAGATTTGTTGCGCTATAACAATATTTTATTAAAATGTTTTTTTTTTTTTTTTCAGAAGTTGCTAAGGATTTGGAAGTAATGGGGAAAAAAAAAAAAAAAAAAAAATGTCTTTTTTTTTTTTTTTGCAGTACGCCCGAAATTCTGATTAGATTTAGGTAGATTCAAAAGAAATCGGAATAATATTCAGCACATAAAACACTATGTATAACGTTATGCACTGTATGTGTCAAACAGAATAAGCTTTTTTTTTTTTTTGCTCGTTCTGTGGACAATTGTACATTCTCTATTGTATTTTCTGTCTTTTTTAAAGTTTGTAATTTGATGTGTTTATATATACAAAATCTGTGCACACAGTTCATCATTTTTTTTCTTTTGTATCCTTTTTTTTAGCATTGTATATTTGAATTTGAAAAAATAATAAAACAGAGTAACCAAAAAGAATAGTTTTTTGATTGGTTGTATTTCTATTATTAACACAAAATATATATATTTTATAAAGTATTTTTTATAATACTTTACTGTAATCATATGATCTTTTGATGTTTCTCTGAATTCTTTTTCATGTTATTAATGCTTTATCTGTAAGGCGCTTTGAGCTGATTGATCGCGAAAGGCACTGTATAACAAATACAGATCGATTGATTATGATTGCCCTCATGTCTGCCGGCTCGAAATGATGGCAAAGACATTAAAAAGACGACATTAAAAAAGGGAAAGAACATGAAACTGGTAGCTCATAGCTACAGTTTTTCCATTATTTTTGAAGAGGTAAAATCACAACCACCAAATTACTATAACTATCCCGGGATCCCCACAGGAGCTCACATATCCCCCTGACTGCTGCTGTACCAGGCTGCCTTCTTTAAGCACAGCCCTCAGTGAGTTTAATCCCTGGGTCAGTCTAGTCTGTAGGCCAATCCTCCCAGTCAGAAGCATGTAATCTGATTAGAATTGTCCCGTGTTCTTAATTCATTGTGGCGGGTTGCACTGCCTAGCAGAATATCAGATTGCAGATTCCATCTCTTCCTGGGTAACCTTATCATAGGACAGCTCTGGCCAAAAGTTTTATAGAACGAACGCATTTCGCTTCGTAAAGTCGAATGAAACCAGCTGAATAATATCACGTTAACATATTGAATTGCACACCGCTTTGTTTTCCCATATGTGTAACAAAAAAGGACACTAATTGAAAAACGTGACATTTTGAAATCTAACTTGAAATGCTGTACTACCATTATGGCTTCCAGTAGACTTTTGCGAAATCATTTTGTAGTTTCTTTGATGACATGTTGAATAAAATATCAAAATTATGTTCATATATATATATATATATATATATATATATATATATATATATATATATATATATATATATATATATATATATATATATTCAGTAGGTTTCACTCAACTTTATGAAGCAAAATTTGTTCATTCAACAAGGTGATGCAAAACCTTTGGCCAAACTGTACATGGGTTTGAATCAGTCTATTGAAACTAAGGTTTCCCAGCAAGATGTCGTGTTGGGTAACCAAACCCTTGCTAAGCTTTTGAGTCTCCAACTGATGAGCCACAGCTTCCAATGAGAAGAGCTGCATGCGTGTTCTGCCTGCGTGTGAGCCCTCAGCTCTAAGTACTGTCCGGAAATTTCACCCAGTGGACTCATTTCAACCGTCGCTTGTGTGTGCAAACAAAGCTGCAAAGCCCGGTCAGAGAGTGGCATGCATGCCTTCCCTGGCTGAAGACATCTAGCAATCTTTGAAGAGATTACATGTTTAATGCTAACAAGGCAGGTGCCACTCAGCAGCCCAGACAGTAATCTCATCACCTCATTGTGCAAACTGTGTGGCAAGAATTGGGTCAGGATGTTCCTTGAGATAGTCAGCATAAGTTGGGGGGAAAAAAAAACCCAGGAAGGGGCATTAAGGAACCACAGCATTTATCAGCAATGTCAATCGTTCAAATCCCAGACAAGACTTTACAAAGCTTTCCCACAGGGGTAATATAAACAAACGTTTTTTTTTTTTTTGTGGGACGCATACAGAAGTGTGCAAATGTATTACAGCACCCCCATTGCTTTGCAGTTTTGATACATTGTGTCTTCTTGTAGATATGTGTCTTAAACAGTAGTAACAGAACTGATGCTTCAATGAGTGTTACTCATTGAAGAACTAGAACCTGTTAAATCAGAAACGCCTGGCTTCCAAAAAGTTTACAGATAAAACAGAAATACAAAAGGCGAATATAAATTATTCTTTTTATTTCTGTCTTTCTTTTCTGGCCACTTTCATGAGTTAAAAAAAAAAAAAAAAAAAAAAAAAAAAAAAAAAATTCACATGCCGTTTAGGAGACACAGCAATTGGAAATAAATTCCAAAGCAATAAGCCACTGCTGTGATTGTACAACTCTTGTATTATTCCAACTACTTGGAAATAATGATCAATTATGCAAATTCATGAAACATCTAACCTTTTTTTTTTTTTTTAGAAAGGAAATGCATTCGTGACAAAATGATTATGAAAAGATTCTGCTGCATTAAGCATTTCCTAAATTAACTTCTTCAACTGCTACACATTTAGAAATTATATATATATATATATATATATATATATATATATGCAGCATTTTTTTTTTTTCACAAAACAAAAAAAAAAAAGGTTTTGCAGCAGGCAAATGACATTGCATTCAAGGCAAGATTAAAATTGATTTCCAAAACAAGGGCAGAAATGTTTCTGCTCAAAGCCTGAGTCAGGCAGTTTTTGTTGCTCGAGGCTGTTGCTTTGGGTAAAGTTAATTTCCGCCTTAAACCAGTCCTGATTTCTGCTGATTAGTTTGGACGCTGATACACGTGTCTCTGTACTAAAGCTGCTGTCGCTGTCACCGGCCTGGTGATTGATGGTTGTGTTGGGCTTGTGTTTTGACATCGAGGGTCGAGAGGCTATGGCCCCAGGTGAACGAATGGGTGACTTTTCATTATTGCAACTGAGTTATGCACATTTTGCACATATACAGACCAATCATTTATTAGAGCACCCCATTGCTTATTGTAGTTTTGATTTGTTGTGCATGTAAAATCAAACCACTGGAACCGACAATTGTAAAAATAGGCAAATTAGTGATTGTTTAATTTAATTGATGACTTTAACAGGTCACACATGCAATTAATTTAAAATGGTAAGAGAAAGGGAAAACAGCCACACATGGTAAAATGCAGGAGACTTTTTAGAAGTTGTTTAAGATGGCTAATTAAATTACAAAGTGGTCTAACATTTTCACACACAAGTGCCTATTGTTTCTATATCACTGCTTACTGACTGGTTTTCAAGCAGGTAGGTATATAAAGGATATGAATGACAAATCTTGAGGTCTGCTAATAAATGTGCACACTAGTGGATATATCTATATATGTTTACTGTATATAGGTCATGCATTTAAAATATATATGAAACATCTGTTACTCAAGATCACAATGTCTTAAACACTGTACTGAATCTGTTCTTCCAGATGGGATTATCAACCCTCTGTTGTTGCAGGTTGAAGCCGGAGGATGGCTGTTTGTTTCACAAAGTGGCTATGAAGCTTTGAGGATGGAGGGGGGAAGCTTTTGTGCAGCTAAATTCACCCAAGGTCACGTAAACAAACTGGCAAACCAATACTGCACATGCCTGGATTCTAAATCATATTGAACAATGTTGCTATACCACTTGAGCTATTTTCTATAATAATAATAATAATAATAATAATAATGTTACAAGAAGTATTTATTAAAGGCGACTGAGACATTGTAAGGTATAATATGTATTCCCCAAAGTAGGTGCCAGACCAATTGAATCACCTGTATGGATTTCCTGTATTAACCCGACCCACTTTCAACTAATATGAAGGTCCTGATTAATATTCACAAGGAGCTTGGTGTCCTCCGTGCTCTCTGCGCGGCTCTGAGCTCCTGTGTGCATTACCTTTCTCTCGCAGCCTCGCGTCCTGCTGTCTGCAGTGCTAACTAACACAGTGACAGCGTGAAGAATTATTCAGAGTTTCACACCATGAATACCAAGGGTTTCTGCAAAGGAGATAATCTCCAATTTCTAAACCATACTAATAAGTAAGTACCGCGTTATTATTATTATTATTATTATTATTATTATTATTATTATTATTATTATTATTATTATTATTACAGCATGTGAAAACGAAGCTAGAGGTATCTGGCAAAGGTTACCATTGGTGTATTTATCCACATATTTAGTTACATCAGAATAATGATATATATATATATATAGTATATATATATTTATATATATATATATATATATATATATATATATATATATATATAAAGGACAAGTTAATTGCAAGCAAGTTTGCAAACATTTGTAACAACGTGTTGGTCACTTCATCGTAAAGCATTTTATTGATAAAGTAATCATCGTAAAGCTTTGATTTTATTGATAATGTAAGCTGTTTGTTTTTGTAAAGTAATTTTAAGACTTGTTTGTAACTTATTTTATAAAATTAACTATTTTGTTTTGCACCGTGAAACAAAACATTGCAGTGGCACTGGAACTAGTTTTTAAAGTGGGGTTGCTGAAAGCCATTGAACAAAACTGTAACACCTTTATATGATGGAAGCCATTCAAAGCCAGGGGGTGCTGCCAAACCCCTAGCTCCAGCGCCCTTTAAACATTTCTTGCAAATTTTATAACCAAAAAAATAAATAAATAAAAATCCAACTTTGTATTGCATTTAGAATTTGAAAACTACCGAGAAAAAATGTGCAATGTTTCTGTTTTCTCTCACTGCTTAGTTTGCTAAGCCAGTCGCCTATGGAAGACCCTACGCCATCATGTGAGCCCTGCTTCAAAACAGAACCGGCCAGCCCGGTGTACGCCCTTGACAGCACGACTCAGTTCAGCCCGGGGGGCTCATCCGACAGCAGCGGCTACAGTCTCCTCTCGGGGGTGCAATCGCTGGATCCTGACTCCCCGAGCGCTGGAAGCAGAGGCTCTGTGACAGATTCCTGCAGCGACCAGCCGCGATACCGAGGCGGGCGGACCCTGCAGCTCTCCGCTGCGGATACGCTCATGAAGTGTGATTACGTCTCCGCGCTCAGCTCGGGATCCAAGAGGCTCTGTCTGGTGTGCGGGGACTTTGCGTCGGGATATCATTACGGGGTCGCTTCGTGTGAAGCCTGCAAGGCATTTTTCAAGCGAACCATCCAGGGTAATTACAAAGGCGATACAAGCAGTGTTTGTCAGCTCCAAACAGATTTGTTAAGAGTGTAAACTCTCTGTAGAAATTCTGTGTTCACCCAGAAGGAAACAGTGATGCTATATTTACTATAGTATTGACAACTGTTTCAATAAGTCTACTGCAGTAATATTGTACCCATATAGAATCCTACATATTACTCCTGTTATATAAAAATGCAATCTAAAAATGGTTTCAACTACACAAATACTGCTTACGTTAAACATGATAGACTTGTGTAACAGTCGCCCATCTAAATATATTGATATCAATTAAATATTGTGCATTGTACAGCCTTCTGCGAACTTAATCTCTGATGAGATATGAACTTAACCCATTCTTGAAACCTGCTTGTCAGTACTTGCAGCAGTAGGTGGTCATATGCCCTATGTTCTACATGCATTATGCAATGTAGTAATACTAAAACAATTGTATCGTTTAATGCATTTTTGAACTTAAGTTGAGAGACCACGAAACCACTCTGTGGCTTGGAACCTGGTTTCAGGAGACTGGGTTTCAGGCCACTGCGCGGCACACCAGGGGAGACTTGGGGTTTCATACAGCAACATCAAACTAGGTCTCCTGGAACCAGGTTTCAAGTCACTGTTCCTGAAAAAGTGGCTTCATGTTCCCTCCACTTATTGTTGTAATGTTTGTCATGGGGTGGGATACTTTCTTGTGGCATCACAAGGCTGCTAGCTTGCAAGCTATCTAAAAGAAACCCCTATATTTTAAGAGAACGATAAAGTTTAGCAGAAATCCGCTCAGCAGGTCTGTATGATTAAAGGATACATCTTTAATTTTCAGTGGAAGTGAATTGGATTTAGCAGACTGTTTCCTACCACTGCTTTGGGAAACTAGCTCCAGCACAGTAGGCATGCTCAGGACAAGACTGACCCGAACATTCTTTTTCTTTGCCAAACCTGTGAGAAGGGTCCGAGGGGACACAGTTGAAGTGTTCTTAATTAATAAAGCGATCAATAATCAATTACAGCAGATTGAGTGAATGCCCCAGATATCAGACCGCTGTAATGCAGAAATCAAATTTCCAATATGGATATATCAGGACTGAATGGCTTTCTCTCCTTACGCTTTTTCCACAGCAGAAGAGTGCGTGTTCGAGGGAGCGGATACACGTCACTGATAACGTAGCCTAGGAGCAAGCCCCTACCTTTACTAGTCTGGGATTTAATGGACAAGAAAGGTCCAATCAATAATCTATTACATGCTTTTTTCGGTCCACAGATTTCAACAGAGTGGGGTGAGGGGGTGTGTAGGCAGTATTTGGGGAGTATGCATACAGTGCTAATCGATATCCACATCTGGCCTGGCTTGCTGTTCTATGGATTTCTGTGGAAATACCCAAAGCGTCAAGCCATGAGAATGGGGCAGGCAATGGCAGTCAATGGGACAAAGCAAGCTTTCAGTTATTATTCCTCTGCTCAGCAAAGCAGTTACTGAAAGACACTGTTTAGAAACAGCACTCATTAAAATGACTCGGTTCTGCACGTGACATTGTTCACCTGTCTGTCTCCAAAGATTTTGCTTTAGTTTCTGTGCATCATTTTTTTCCATGTCTGTCCTCTGGCTCAGGTAACATAGAGTACAGCTGCCCGGTGCTGAACGAATGTGAGATCACGAAGAGGAGGAGGAAATCCTGCCAGGCCTGTCGCTTCAGGAAGTGCCTGCAAGTCGGGATGATGAAGGAAGGTGAGAGAGTTCTCAGCAGGCGGTAGACTTGGCTCTCCAGTGGTTAAAGAAAAGGGCTTGTTATCAGGAGGTTCCCAGTTCAATCCCAGCCACTGACTCACTGTGTGTGATCCTCAGCAAGTCACTTAACCATCCTTGCTCCATCCTTTCGAAGACACGTTAAACAAATGAGGTCCTATTGGAAGTGACTTTGCAGCAGCATCAGTTGTGATGCATAGTTCACCCCCAAGTCTTTCATACAGTCATCCAAAAGTTCAATTATTGCAACAAATAAAAACATGGTTATTTTTGCCGCAGCATTTGTTTAAATGTTCTAGATTTATCTTACACTATATAGTGCAAAATATGATATATTGGAACACCTTCTCAAAGTCTTTCTGTTTTGTCTTCTTTATTATTATTATAGATGGTGAACATAATTTTCCAGTAAAATGTTTACTAGACTTCTAATCCTTCAGCAGTGAAAAAAACATTGGATTTGATTGAGTTGAAAAAAAATAGTATGTATTATATCCTGGTGTTTGTCTTGTGGTTTATCATGTGACCAGAACCCCTTGATGGAGTGACAGCTTTATTCTACTCCTTCTATTGTTAATGACTGGCCTCTCTTCCCTCAGGAGTCCGAATGGACCGCGTGAGGGGAGGCCGTCAGAAATACAAAAGAAGGATCGACTCCGGATCAGCCCAGTACATAAAGACACCCTCTTCAAAGCCTGCCAGATCAGCAGGTGAGATTTCACATTCCTGCAGCAGTCCAAAACCTCAGGAGCTTTTTACTTGTTTATTTTTACATAGCATGTACAACGCCTACCTCACCCTCTTAGTAGTTCAGTGTCTGTGCCTCAAGCCTGCCTTGGAGGGAGCATCCTTTCTCTTAGGGGGGTGAGGGAGCAGTCTCCACACCTCAAGCCTGCTCTGGATTGGAGGGAGCACCCTTTCTTTTAGGGGGGCGAGGAAGGGAGGGAGCAGTCTCCACACCTCAAACCTGCTCTGGATTGGAGGCAGCATCCTTTCTCTTAGTGGGGAGGGAACAGTTAAGTCTCCATGCCTCAAGCCTGCCCTGGACTGGGCGTATCACCATTTCTCCATCCAATTCTTGACACCTTCAAATGGTATAAATGGAATAAACTAAATCCCAGCTCAGGCTATCCTGATGAGCCTCTGCAGCACTAATCACATGTCTTTATCGTTTTCTAGGCAACAAAGTAATTTCTCACCTCCTTCTAATGGAGCCCGCCCCTGTCTTCGCCATGCCCGACCCCGCAGCCCCAGAAAGTGACGTCAAAACCCTGACGACCCTGTGTGACCTCCTCAACAGAGAGCTGCTTATCGTGATTGGCTGGGCAAAGCACATCCCAGGTACTGTTTTGCACATCTTGGCAACAACTTGCCTGAACTTGATGAAATTTTGAAATGCTGTTCCATAAAGTGAAAATGTGTATAGAATTCAGCTTTAAATTTTATATATATATATATATGAGCCAGCTGCCCTATATATATTTCTAGCAGAACGCCAAAGCTTTACATGATGCTCAATAAATGACCAATCTTGAGGTGTAGATTTGCACACTACTGTATAGAGGAGATCGCTTGTGAGCAATAAAAGTTTCATCCTGCCCTCAATGTGTATTAAAAAGAGTAGGATTCAGCACTAAGAGCCTAAAAGTACCTCACTCGGAGGAGCGTATTGAGCGGGCTCTATTGACCAGGCTGACTGTATTCATTCCAATCTGTTATTTAATGTTTTGCAAAGCTGCTTGGGATCTCCCGCTAGGGGCCTGAACAGGACTCGCTCAGCATTGCTGATAATCTGAAAGGAAAACAGGGGGGCTGCTCAAGAAGGTCATTGAAGCTTCATTAATTACATCAAAAAAATACATTTTTGCTCATTCCGCTCGTCCCTAAGTAGCTTCTAGCTGGAAAGGCTTACCACAAAACAGGCATGAATCCACAGATGTTACCACTGCCACTGTCTCCTTCTCTTCTCCTGCCCCAGGCTTCCCCAGCCTGCCTCTGGTTGACCAGATAGCCCTGCTTCAGAGCGGCTGGATGGAGATTCTGGTTCTGGCCGTGGCGTCTCGCTCGCTGGCTTTCACGGAGGAGCTGGTGTTCGCTGGGAATTTCCTGCTGGACCGCGGGCAGTGCCGCTCGGCCGGGCTGCTTGACCTCTACAGCGCCTTGCAGCAGCTCATCGGCAAGTACCAAATGATGGGGCTCAGCCCGGAGGAGCTGGTCACCCTCAAAG
The DNA here is from genome assembly GCF_017654505.1 of Polyodon spathula. NCBI lineage: Eukaryota > Metazoa > Chordata > Actinopteri > Acipenseriformes > Polyodontidae > Polyodon > Polyodon spathula. The sequence goes on along the minus strand of NC_054573.1, from coordinate 1,612,002 downwards.
CCATGGCGCTGGCCAACTCAGGTGAGAGTTACCTTCCCTTCTTCAATGGGAAGTGCCACTACAATATACCTAAGTAAATGTGGAAATAAGGCTCCCATTGCATAGCAGATTAATCCAATCCTGGTTTTGCAATAAGTTTAAGACACCCCTGCACTTGTTACCTATACTCTAGAGCTGTCCAATCACAATCCTGGAGGGCCACTCCACTCTAGGTTTAACAGCTGAAAGAATATCATTAACTACTTCAGGGTCTGGATGGAGATTTAATTGGTTCAATTAAGCTACACACTGTGGCTTGTATTAAAACCTGGAATGGACAAAATTGCTACGCAACTCGGCAGTGTAGATATTTCCTATTTGAAATGCTTACTAAATGATCTTCAGTGGCACTGTGACGTCAATGTGCTGCACTACAGGACAATGGTAGCACAACAGCGTCCCCAATGTGATCAGGCTGCCATTGCTGGAATGGTGTAATATTTGTTTCCAATCCATTGTGGTT